>NC_083482.1:16627904-16700404 GCF_030014155.1 Tachysurus vachellii | reverse complement strand
AGTTTTAGAATCTCTTCTGCTGTTACAGTTGAGAAATGTGACAACAAAGGTGTAGGGGAGTCCATACTCTGAGATGTAAGTGCAGTCGGGGCTGAAGTGAAGGTCCGGCAGATTTCCTCAATCTTCTCCTGGTAGAAAGAAGCAAAGTCTTCTGCAGTCAGGGAGGATGAAGAAGGTGGAGCCGGGGGGTTGAGCAGAGAAGAGATGATGTTGTGGAATTTCCGAGGGTCATGTGAGGAAGCTTCAAGCTTTTCCTTGTAGAAGGAAGTCTTGGCAGAAGTCACATCTGAGGAGAACTTGGCCATGAGTGTTCGGTAAGAATCAAGATCTGCATCAAGTTGTGATTTCTTCCACTTTCTCTCTGATGATCTTAGCTCTCTTCGATTGTTGCGCAGCACATCTGAAAGCCAAGGAGCAGAACAAGAAGTTTTCTTGGGTTTAGTGGACATAGGGCAGAGGAAGTCCATAGTTGAGGAAAGAGATGAGAGGAAAGTATCTGTGGCCGAGTCCAAGGGCAGTGAGGAAAAAGACTCAGGATCAGGAAGGGAAGAAAGAGTGCCAGAAGCTACAGAAGAAGGGGAGACAGAGTAAAGGTTGCGGCGGGTTAGAGCGAGGGGGTGAGAGGTAGTTTTAGGTAGGGTAGGGAGAGTGATGGTAAAGGATACCAGGTGATGATCAGAGACGTGTAGTGGGGTAGCAGTCACGTCTGTAGCTGGAGAAGGTAAAGTTTTAAGTAAAGTTGGTCACATATTCACAGATTGGAGTTTCCCGAGTCAATAACTCCTGAGCTAAACACTGTTACTACACAAAACACGGTTGTAGCTGCGTCTCTACATTACTACGATAGAAAAGAGGTGTTATTTGTGTAGTAACAGTGTTTAGCTCAGGAGTTATTGACTCAGGAAACTCCAATCTGTGAATATGTGACCAACTTCCTGCTCCTTCAGTTCTCTCCAGCGCTGGAAAGCTGATCCTATATTAACACGTCCTACTTCTTACCTTATCGTAAGTCTTTCTTCTCTTTCTTTCTTTGTTTTTATCCTCCATGTCAATGTTAAAACCGCTTTCTGCTAATGTCACACATGCGCACTGAACACTCTCTCCGCCCATATTGACAAGACACGCCCCTTTCTGCTCATTGGCTACACGTTAGTTTTGTTTTTGTTTAGTTTGTCGTCCCGACTCGGTTTTCTGAAGCGTTTCTCAAACAACGGAGACCCCACCTTTAAGTTGATTCTGTAGAATTACACATTCTGTGAAGGTTTTAAAGCTACAGCTAATCCAACCCAGACTTAATGTCCTGTTTATCGCTGTAGGAACTGATAGAACTCCAAACAAATGTTTTTTATATTTCAGAAAATAATCAGACGACTTCCTCGTTCCTTCTAACAAAGTTTTTAATGACGATCCACCTATGAGTTCACGCCTGACACGTTCCTCCATCCTCTGCTCTCCGTCTCATTTACATGTTAATCGTCACCCCGAGATTGATAACTTATTACTTTTTTGACATTTCAGTGTCATGAAAAATTTCCTCATGTATTTTCTGGCCGAGACGAAGAGAGAGAGAAAGACATCAGCGAGACACGAGGGAAAGCGTGCAACGATGGTGAAAAGAGGAAAAGAAAGAAAAAGAAAACGGTGAAGTAAAGTGACGTGACGTGAAGTGACTCAGGCTGGAGGTTTCACTGCCATTCAGACAAGAAGTTAAAGCTAAGAGCCGAGATCAACGTTATTCGCCTCCGTCTGCTATTTATGTCTTCACACCAATTAAAAGTCACGTCTCCTCGGAGATGATCCTGACGTCCGACTGATGCTCCTGAGAATAAGGAAATGTCAAACTGGAGAAAAGTCAACTTTCTTTGGGGGTCAGGTTTAAAAAAATCTATTCCATCTTGGTCAAGTGCTCTGTTTATTTTAAGAACAGTGTTAATAGATTCCAATCTCCGATCATCCTTCAGTTCCTCTGTTCTTCTCACTCTCTTTTCTATTCAGACACAATAAAAGCATCAAATCTCATCTCATCTACCTCACAAACCTTTCCAGAATTTTCCCAGAATCCATTTTGTTTCATTTCTTACACACACAGCATGGATTCCCAAGATCCTTTGTGTAAGACATGAAGTCTCTCTCACGATCTGGAGTTTTAATCCCGTCTGTAAGTCTCGTATCCGTAGCGACGATTCAGAGTCGTTATTCGGTGCCTGGTTTTAGGGATTTGTTTGTTTCTGGTTCTCAAGATTTTTATTTTGTTTTGTGTTACTGTTATACTTCATTTTATATTTGTTCTTGTCCCAGATTTTGTTTTCCAATCTTCTGTATCATCTGTGTGACCATATCATGTTGTTGTGCACACACACACACACACACACACACACACACACACACACACACACACACACACTTTCCTGTCTTTGCTTTAACATCTCATAGCTTCATGAAGTCGTGTGAGTAATTAACCTTCGTTATACTTTCGACTCATCACGCTCCTTGTAGACGTCTGACCTCGTTACAGACTCTGATTGGACGATTTCATGTCCAGGACGTCTGTTAATTTTTACATATCATCATCTATTACCTATCTGTCATCTGCGCTGGATCAAGTGCTATTCCATACATACAGTGTAGATGTATAAAGATACGTGCTGTTCAGCACTGAATAATGAGTCTGGAAGCCATTTTGTTCAATTAAACCTGTGATTAATGTGATCATTACAGCTAGCGGTGTTCATGCGGTGATGTATTAGCAATAGACTCTTAGAGTAGACGAATGGAACTGTTTTTTTTTTTTTTTAGTGGACTTCTTAAAAAGCCCATTAAGCACCTCAAGCTCGTTCATAATGCCACAGAGAACCTCGGTCCGGTGCGAAAGATCTGTATGCTGGAGAACAGGAGCCGCTTTTAATCTTTAATTAAACTCCGATTGGATTCAGCGCAGAGTGAATCTGCTTAAGATGATCAAAAACTTTATTTATTTAATTCTAACACCTCGGTCACGTGAAATCGAACCGAATAACAGTTTGTTTTTATAAATATACTGTATGATATAAAATCGAACCTCGCGCCCAGACACTGGTGTTGAGTAACAGACACCTGAACACTGCTCGAGGCACCAGACAGCTTTTAATCCCATCAGTCTGATTATTGCTCGGGTTCCTATCAGCGCTAACGTCCTCGTTAGATCTCACACTGTACTGTAGCTGCTTTACGGTACGACTTCGTGACTTGATCACATTCGATCTCCATCATTACAAACATTTTCTTTTTATTCTTTTTTTAGTTTAGAATCAAGTAAACAAAGTGATTAGCTTTCCTACAGCATTTAGCTTTTATGCTACATTCACAACTGGAACTTATTTAAAAAACATATGATTTTTTTATATTCAGGTTAAAAACACTCATTTTTTTTAGTTGATTTTGTTTATTCTTCCACATAATTTTAGATGATATTTAAATATGATCATTGATTTTTAGTACCTATGTTCACATACAGGGGTCACGGTGGTTTAGTGGTTAGCACGTTCGCCTCACACCTCCAGGGTTGGGGGTTCAATTCCCGCCTCCGCCTTGTGTGTGTGGAGTTTGCATGTTCTCCCCGTTCCTCGGGGGTTTCCTCCAGGTACTCCGGTTTCCTCCCCCGGTCCAAAGACATGCATGGTAGGTTGATTGGCATCTCTGGAAAATTGTCCGTAGTGTGTGATTGTGTGAGTGAATGAGTGTGTGTGTGTGTGTGTGTGCCCTGCGATGGGTTGGCACTCCGTCCAGGGTGTATCCTGTCTTGATGCCCAATGACGCCTGAGATAGGCACAGGCTCCCCGTGACCCGAGGTAGTTCGGATAAGAGGTAGAAGATGAGTGAGTGAATAAATATTTTTTATTTATCTCTTCTTTTTATCTTTTTTTAATCTTTCATATATGAAACGATAAAAATAATCCTGTCTCATCTGTCAGAGATTTATTTTAGTGCCTGTTATCTTCATGATATATCTTTATAATATATTAGTCATAGATTTAGATTTTTCATGTTAAAATATTTGTAGATTTCAAAAAGAAAAGAAAAGAAAAGAAAAGAAAAGAAAAGAAAAGAAAAGAAAAGAAAAGAAAAGAAAATAAAACTCCCCCCCCAGCTTTTCTCCACATAATAGTTTTATTTTGTTTGCTTTGTGTTTTTTAATTGCTGTAGTGTGTAGCTCAGTGATGTTGGGGTCAGTTGCCACCCATGCAGATTTTCACAGATGTTTGCTGTTTTATTGTATTGTTCTTTTCTCCATTTTGTGCAAAGAGGCCAGATTAACACAGTGAGACCAATTAGGGCAGAAGAGTCGGCCGTGGCACCGAAAGGGCAAGAAGAAGAGCTGAGAGCAGCAGTCCGACCCAGCTTCATTCCTCCTGCTTTGTTTTGCTCTTTAATCCCTCTAGACTTGGACCAATTACTTAACATTCGCATAACCCCTGAGGTCACCATCTAGTTAATGCTGCAGGTTTCTTTTTTTTTTTCCAATGTGTATTTTTTTACGGTGAGAAGGAAGGACAGCAGGAGCAGGAGCAGGAGCAGCGCTGGCCTCGTTATCCAAACTAGTCTCCGAATCAGCAGAATCCACCTCATTACACGGAGAGATAAAAACCCGAATCAAAGCGTTTATTAGACTGCCGTTGTTCTAATGCTTACAACAATCCAAACCAAATTTTCTGTATTTTTTTATGTACCATTTTCCCAGAAAGAGCAAAAAGAGAAAAAGAAGATTAGCTAAACATGAGCTAATCAATACCTCGCTAAGACAAGAAACTCTGCTGGGTCGTACGGCCGAGAAATAAATATATTAACGCACCCGAGCACGACGTTCCTGCCTCGTTCCCAACCCAAGCGTTCCTCTCTGTGGCTCTTTGCTTGTTCAACAAAGAATTTGTGAGTCTCGTGATTGTGGAATTATTCCAAAGAGCTGTAATTGATGCTCTCAGCGTTTTTATTAGCGACGCACGTGGCAAAGCGTGTTAGACGTAATGAAAAGCCGTTCTCCTTATAGGACGGCCTTATAGATCTCACGATGGCGTAATAAGATTGGAGCAGACAGGGTATAACATCTATCGACAGATGTTCCTCAACACGACTGCGCCACAAAATCCAATTTTACACACCATAGCTTCGCTGGATTACTTTCTCAAAAAAAGATTTTCATAAAGAGACGTTTTATTAACAGGGTGCAGGCATGTGAAGCACGTAGCACAGAGTGTGTGTGGTGCTAAAGCTGTGCATAAAGATGTTTACTGTGTTAAAAAAACAAAACAAGCGGCGAGACGTTCGAGAGACGACGTCCTGCATTCGGCTCGGTTTGGGTTTCAGAGTCGGAACGAGACGATTATCGTGGAATCGTTATTGAAAAATTTATCAAAGGAAAAAAATAAATGTGGCATGAATCCAGGACATGTAGCGATGAGACGAGAGACGAAGACGAGCGGAGACAGAAAGACGTGGACGTACAGCGTGATGCTAATAAACGGAGGAAGGGCGTAAATCACTCAAAACTTGATCAGAAAGGAGAATGAGATCAAAATCAAGCAATAAATTGTGATCTCGACCATCACAAAACAGCTGGGGAAAAGATTCAGGGGGGTTTTATTTATCCCTGAAAATCTCCTCGTGTATTTAGTGTGGAGTTTTAACACATTTTATTTACCGAGCAGTCAAACAGAATAATTATTAATATTATTGATAGAAAGGAACAGAAGGAAAGGAAGATGATTCTAAGTCTGAATGTTCATGATGATTATCGATATAATAACGATAGTAGTAGAAATAAATGAAGGATATATGACTGACCCATGGAAATGCTTCACTGCCCCCTGAGGCCGCAGGGAAGACATGCTGAGATCCATGGATCTGTGTTAATACAATCTCTTCGGATCATTAAGTGATTATAAATGACACGGCAGTGAAATCCGAGTTCTCGGACATTGGCGTACGCTCTCAGAAAAACGGCCTTCATCATGAAGGTCATAAAGCCTGAATGAGTGGAGAAGTAGGAAAAGGAGGAGGAGGAGGAGGAGCGGTGATAAAGCGATAGAGAAGACTCATCGGTAGACGAGCTTTCAACCTCAGGCGGAGAAAAGAGTGAGAGAGAGACCATTAGCATCTCGCCTGGTGGTGGGCGGAATAACTTATTGTCCTGGTCTGTCTTTTTCTGGGGAATAAGGTGATCTTCAGCTCTAACGACCACACACATGCCCTTGGAGATTATCAGACCATCACAGAGCCGCTAAAGACTACAGTCTACAGAATGAAATGACCTGCGATCTTTCTAACACGTTCCTCACCGGACATCAAGGTCTCAATTTGGTTCCCCGGAGATAGAAAAAAACGAGGACTCAAACGGTTCAGCGTCGGAGTCGAGAGCACGACATCCGGCACGAAGGAATAAAGCACCAGAGGAAAATAATCAACCACTAGGAGGCGTGATGAAGCCGGGTTTTATCACCCTGTAACCGTGTTTTATTCCTCGACGACACCCGAGACGTTTTAACATTGAGCTTTATTCACGTCCTCACTTACGTTAGAGCAGCTATAAACATCCGTGATGATTCGATCACTGACATCGGAGACTCCTTCCATAAATCTTAAACAATAATCATTGTATTACTGACGATTTGACAATATTTACATTTCTTTTCATGCCCTGTGTGTGAGTTACCATATAAACGATAAGGTATTAGAACCTTCTGACCAATCAGAATTCAGCAGCACTCTGAGATCGGGCGATTCGGTTTCTTGTGATATTTGCACCGATGTTTTGTGTTTCTGAGGGTTAAAATCCAACACATGGTACAAACCTCCTTATTTCAGCCTTTTTTTTAAATCAAAAAAAATTTCTAACCAATCAGCATCAAGAATTCATCAGATTTCTCCCCAATGCCACATAAGGTGTAGAACCCTGGATTGTGATGCAACGATTGTATCATGAGAAGAAGCCTTCATTATTGCCACATATCCCAAATGAAGAGGTTAGGGTCAGATCCCACAGGCAGTTATGATACAGCACCCCTGGAGGTGAGAGAGTTAAGAGCTGTGCTTAGTTGCTCAGGGGTAGTTCTGGGACTTGAACCCTGACCTTCTGGGTTCAACGACCCAGAACCTTAACGACTTGAGCCACAAGTGCCCTGGAGTTCTGCATCTTTTTTCCTCCACAAGACTTGAGTGTCAGTAGCATTTCTTCCAGACCCGGCTCTCTGTATATACACAATCGTACATGATCCACGGACTCAATATCCAACATCACTCTAGACCTTCTCTAGACAAAAGTCTTCAGCATCAGAGTTTAAAGTGATAAAGTAGATAGATTTAAAGTTTAAAATATTAATTTTCACCAAGCTGCTTGGAGAAAGGAAAAGGAAAAGGGGGGAAAAATGAGCTGAAATATTTATAATCTTCCAGGCCATTATGAGGGAATTGTGAAGGTTCGTTGTAGCTTGGTTCATTAAAGGCCACATTTAAGAGCTCTTAATTGACTTTCTGTTCAGAGATGAATATGAACGGCTTCCTTTTGTTCCCCCTTTCTTTCCTAGAGTGAAAAAAAAGAAATCTCATTAAACTAAAACGGATGAATTCACAAGCGATAACAACGGACGTCATCGCGGTGTCGCCGTCTCGTCGCCGTCTGACTGCCGTGTGTGTGTGTGTGTGTGTGCGAGAGAAAGAGAGTGACGTTTGACAGTCACAGCTGATAAAAGGTCTGATTATTGAGTTGAGATTACTATTGAGTGGTCAGGCATGAGGCCATGTCACATACACACACACACACACACACATATACACACACACAGGAAAAAAAAACTGTACACTTTACAATGGCAAGGTGAAAATTAATTTTGAAAGAAGTCCCTTTTTTAAATGTCACAAGTCTCAGCTAGCTTCAAAGTTCCTGCCGGTGCTGAGGTCACGTACACGACTGTAATGCTAATAAGGGGGAATATATTTATACCGTACATCTGATTTGACCATCCATAAGCAGACGAACTGAATTATACCAAAGCCGTGTTGAATCCAGGCTTCTGTAAGAAGGAATGTATTTATGTAGCGTTTGTTGGAAGAAGTCTCCAGTTTCAGAGGTTTACAGAACCTCAGTACCATGAGAAGATTCTTTTTCTGTTTTCTTATAAGCATCAAGAGAGAGCAAACCATTAAAAGGACCGTTCAAGGTTCTGTGCAGGTTCTATTAGTTTCTTATCTTCTAAAGCAGTCACACCTAAAAGTGCTATCAGGAGCCACGCAATCGTCCTAGATTCAATTCTTTAGGTTTTAGATTCAGTTCTTATCTAAATCTAACGCCCAGCTGAACCTTCATCAGCCAGAACACTTTTGCCCCTTTTCCACCGAGGCAGTTTGAGTGCAGGTTCGGAGCCTAATTTAGAACCAGTTCTTTCTTTTGCGACAGCCAAAGCACCGGCTCTGCACCAGGAAAAGTGGTTCTTAAGTAGCACCAAAACGTTGCTGGTCTAGACTTAAGAACCTCTTATGTCAGGGGCTGTGGGCGGGGCTGTGGGCGGGGCTACTGTTAGCGTCTGTGGGCGGGGCTACTGTTAGCGCATTTGATAATGTACCTTAAGTATACTAATGTTTAATACACTTTTACTTTACCGCGATATGATACATTATCAGCACACATAATAGTAGGTATCTACATGCTAAGGCTAACTTTTTTCTGTGTTAATAAAATAACGTTATGTACTTTCTCCATAACAACCTCCGTTTATACAGATTACATGGAGCTGCACGTACACGTTGGATTCGCCGCGTTTGGGTGTTAATGTAGGTTCACAAAGCCATGAGCATTAACAGTAAAGCAACATCCGCCATTGTTGTGTTTGTGTTTGCCGCTGCTGCGCTAACGTTGCTGTGTAACGTGACACGTATACAGTGACGTCAGACTCGGGTCTGTGATGCTCTCTAACTGATGGAAAGGCAAACCGGTTCTTAGAAGGTTCACCAGTGGAACCAACTTTGAACCAGCACCAGTGCTAGCTCTGAACCAGCACCCGGTTCTTTTTGGTGGAAAAGGGGCAACTGTGGCCTACAAACACGAGCGCCATGATGAGGGAAATCATGAGGGATTCCAGCGAACCTTGGTATAGAGGGTTAAAAGAAGTGGCTTGACCGTTCACCAGAGAGCAAAGAATCCTGGGAGGTTCTCTTAATCCTACACCAAGGTTCTAGTGAAGTTCCTGTCAGCTAAATTCTTTCATATAGCACATTTAAACAGTTTGAAGCAGTGTGGTAATCATTGTTTGAATGTTTACGTAGCAGGTTCAATTCCTGACTGTAAATGGAAAATGGGTTAAGAAAAATTTGAAAACTCCTTCAGAAAATCGCCTAAAGAACCCTTAAGGAACCCGTGTTGCACCTCAGACATCCATGCAGAAACTTAACAGCTGAATAACGTTTGAGTTCTGAAGAAGTATATGTTGAAATTCAGTATTTCAACTACTACACACCGTCACGATGGAGATGCATGAACAACACAATAAAACCAAATGAAGCTTTAAAGGACATGTGGAAGTTGGTCTTTAAAGGAAGATTGATGGTGTGTTGATGATAGACACCCAGATGTTGTGCGAAGCTGGAAAGAGTGCTCTGGGGGATGTGAGCTTTGTAAAGTGTTTATTGGGAAGATTTGAGAGCGAGTTCTCCTCATGAGTCTTCACTGAGTTTGTGTAGTGTTTAACACATCGGTTTCAGGTTTAATCACGACGTCTACAGACCAGAAGAAATCAGCGATGCGGTTCAGAGACGTTCCTTCCCTGAGAACACACAATACAACAGCATGCTCTGGTTCATGCTAAATTAAATAATGAGAACTATTTTATTTTATTTTAATTTTATGTCTATGTTTTAATACATTCATTCATTCATCTTCTACCGCTTATCCGAACTACCTCGGGTCACGGGGAGCCTGTGCCTATCTCAGGCGTCATCGGGCATCAAGGATACACCCTGGACGGAGTGCCAACCCATCGCAGGGCACACACACACTCTCATTCACTCACGCACTCACACACTAGGGACAATTTTCCAGAGATGCCAATCAACCTACCATGAATGTCTTTGGACCGGGGGAGGAAACCGGAGTACCCGGAGGAAACCCCCGAGGCACGGGGAGAACATGCAAACTCCACACACACAAGGTGGAGGTGGGAATCAAACCCCCAACCCTGGAGGTGTGAGGTGAACGTGCTAACCACTTAGCCACCGTGCCCCCCTGTTTTAATACATTCATTCATTCATCTTCTACCGCTTATCCGAACTACCTCGGGTCACGGGGAGCCTGTGCCTATCTCAGGCGTCATCGGGCATCAAGGCAGGATACACCCTGGATGGAGTGCCAACCCATCGCAGGGCACACACACACACTCTCATTCACTCACGCAATCACACACTACGGACAATTTTCCAGAGATGCCAATCAACCTACCATGCATGTCTTTGGACCGGGGGAGGAAACCGGAGTACCCGGAGGAAACCCCCGAGGCACGGGGAATGGGACATGCAAACTCCACACACACAAGGTGGAGGCGGGAATCGAACCCCGACCCTGGAGGTGTGAGGCGAACGTGCTAACCACTAAGCCACCGTGCCCCCCTTGTTTTAATACAATAAAATACAATTCATTGTCTTTTCCATTATATTGTTTTCTAACCTAAGAGAACTGAGAACATACAAAATTCAACAAGAGTCAGGTCAAGAAGCTTTTATTGCTACAGTATATGTGATTGAAATGACAGTAAACTCTTCTTGACTTGACTCTTCTTGACTCTTGATGAATTCTGGATGCTGATTGGTCAGAAGCTTTAATGGAGGTGTCAGAGGTAAAGCTAGAACTTTGAGTTTTCTACATTTTCAGGAAATCTTCAGAAGTTCTGTTGATTTTTTTGTTTTATTTTGTAGTGCAGGCTTTGCAGTGGTGTGGCAGATGAAAATGAATGCAGTATTTTTATGGGGAATAATGAGGATATTATTAAAGTCTAGAGAGAAAAAAAATGTTATCCGTATTTGTATTTATTTGATTGGTTGTTTACTCACTGAGTAGTAATATAGACATGAAGGGGAAAGTTGATTGCTAATCTGAAATATAGAGAAAAGTACAGTATGAAATTTAAATAGAAGCATATTAAACTAACAGAGAAAGTTTGTGTGTGTGTGTGTGTGTGTGGGTATGTATGTATTATCTAAAGATCTCATTAACATTAACATCAACATTTACTCCCATGTGAATCTCTTCGCTTGTCGGTTTTAAACACCAGAGCGATGAATCAGAAGGATGGACTTTACACAGATATAATTTCCTCCTCTTATATGTGTAAATGAAAAATATTACAGGAATTCGTATGCAATTTAGAGCAATAACTCTGTCTACACGAGTTGGAGCGTTGTGCTCCTCTCCATCTACCTCCTGCCTTGCCGCTAGTTGCTCATTGCAGGCTGAAGATGTTCCTGACCCGATTTAAGCAAATGTCCACTAATGGCTCGAGCGCCACGATCTGGCCTGCATAAACAAAAAATCCGGTGAATTCAGCAAAAATCTGTTGTGCACTTTACTTCTAGGGCAGAGCGTTCAGGGACGAGTCCTCGGGCTCCTGCTGAGGCTTAAAGGAGGTCACGCTGTGTGATTGTGCTGGAGTGAATCTTTCTTTTTGTTTACTTGAGATACATAGATCACATTATGTAGGAACTATATTCAGTCGATGCACAGGGACTCGGAAGTCTCAGCGATGCGCTCCATCTGGGAGAAGCGGCTTTTCATTATTGATGAGATGTGAATTGACTGAATCGTAAGAAATCCTACAGCATTCCAAACAGATGTTAGAAAAAGTCGATGTCTTGGTACAGAGTGCGTCAGACTTTTAAAGGAGAACATCACTGGAGGCTTTCAAAGGAAGGATGAGGACTGGATCTCCCCAGTGAGAACCATCTGGCTGGGAGCGAGGCCCAGAGAAAAAAGCCTGGGGATTGAGTCTCTGTGGAGGCCTGGTGCTTTATAGGTCGACTTGAAGAAGAACCGGACTGAAGAGAGTGCAAAATGTAATAAAATAAAATAAAGTAGCAGGAATCAAACAGAAAGAACCAGACTACTACATCTACTGCTGGGGTTCGCCTCGTTCTCCAGTTCTACCTGATTTATTATCATTCACTAATCTCACCAGGATTCCACAGAACTGCCGCTGTAATCATCAACATTGTCCACTTGCTCACACCAGGACTTTTATTAACCATGTGCAAGGTGGAAAAGGTTGAGGTGGTCAAATCTCTCTTACACGAGATCAGCTCCAGTGAGGAGCAGCATGTATGTGAGGAGGCCAAAGCATAAATAATACACTATTGATTTAGTTTAATCAACTAATATATCATCGTCCTTTTAAAGTCCACAGAGGACACTCTGTATCTGACCCTGCTTACCTCAAGGACAAATTATTTATGAATAAAATTATAAATGATTTATAGAGGCATGCTAAAGGTATGTGCAGTAGATGAGAAGCTCAGTCAGCTTCTACCAGTGTTGTGCTAGTTACTAAGAAATAGTAACTAGTTACAGTTACTAGTTACTTTATTCAAAAAGTAACTCAATTACTCAATTAGATAGATAGATAGATAGATAGATAGATAGATAGATAGATAGATAGATAGATAGATAGATAGATATATCGATCGATCGATCGATCGATAGATAGATACCTGTAGATAGATAGATAGATAGATAGATAGATAGATAGATAGATAGATAGATAGATAGATAGATAGATAGATACTGTAGTTAGATAGATAGATAGATAGATAGATAGATAGATAGATAGATAGATAGATAGATAGATAGATAGATACAACTTTATTGTCCTTGCATTGTACAGGTACACAGCAACGAAATGCAGTTTGGCATCAACCAGAAGTGCAGAAGTGCAGATAAATATCTAACATATTTACAGCAGGTGGTTTATATGAACATGTATACAGTAAGTAAATATTACAGAATTGCAGAAATGGTTCTAAGGCTATGACATTGAAGAGGAGTGTGCAGAGTGAAAGGTTATAAGATTACAAGATTATGGCATTTAAGGAGTTGGCAAGCTGAATAAACTACTATATATAAATATATATCTATATATATATACGTTATATACACATAGATGAATGTGAAATGTTGGGCAGAATGTACAGTAATAATATAAGACACAAAACAATAGTGCAGATGTAATGAGGAGTAAAAAGAAAGATATGCGTTATGGTCTACACCAGGGGTCGGTAACCCGCGGCTACGGAGCCACAAGTGGCTCTTTCGTCCCTCTGCTGTGGCTCCCTGTAGATTTGGAAAATAAATATTTAATTTAAATGTATTTCATTTTAGTTAGTTAGTTACTAAGATTATGACGCTCTTGTAACATTAAAATAAACAGTGTTTTGTCGCTCAAAATACGTGTCATAACCACTGACTTGCGAAATCCGACACACATTTTTGGTTTGCTGCAGCCGGCAAGTTAAAATTCTGATGTCATGAATACGAAGAGGAATCAATTAGACATCGAACATTTTATTTGAAAGTAACCTTCGACCCGGCGTCTTTTTTTGTTAAGGTCAGTTCAAACTGTTCAAAATATTTTTGTTTGCTTGCAGAAATAAAATTTCGTTTACTCGGTAGCAGTTCGTTGATTTCATAAATGTAACACACTACAGTTTTTTTCTAAACTCTCCATAAAGGTATAAAACAATATATGTGGCTGTTATCTTCATTTTAGATGTCAAAAGGGTTTTATGGCTGGATTACTGTAACACACTGCTGGCAGGTCTACATATGAACGCAATCCGTCCTCTGCAAATGATCCAAAATGCAGCTGCATGGCTTGTTTTTCAACCTGCCAAAGTTCTCCACACCACCACACTGCTGCGATCCCTCCACTGGCTTCCTGTAGCTGAACACATCAGATTCAAAACACTGATGCTGGCCTACAAAGCCAAAAACAGACCAGCTCCCTCTTACCTCAAAGCCCTCATCACTCCTCACACTGCACCTCACACCCTCAGATCTACAGCACTGCTCCACTGGTCCCACCATCTCTCAGGGTAAGAGGTAAGTTTACTACAAGACTCTTCTCTGTTCTGGCACCAAGGTGGTGGAATGAACTTGCCCTAGAGGTCCGGACAGCTGAGTCACTGGATATTTTCAAGCAGCGGTTGAAGACCCACTTATTCAGGAAACACTTCAACTAGCACTTCTTTCTTTATCTTTTGCATATAAAAAAAAACAAAAAAAACTCAACCTTTGACAATTTCCATTGTAACTCTGAACAAATGTTTTAAACTCATGGTATCACTAACTTAGTGAACCAGCATTAATGTATTCAATGTTAGAGATTTAAGCACTTATGTACGTCGCTCTGGATAAAGGCGTCTGTCACATGCTGTAAATGTAAATCGTAGCTGTCAGACGGAATCCTCGTATCTCCAAAACCGTTATTTTTCAGGAAATTAAAAAAACGCCGTACCTTATCTGCAGTGCACAGGGTTTAGTCCGCGTTGCAGTGGATTGTCTTGCGCTAAATTCCTGTCCTCAGACGAGCACCAGAACTAGCGGGGGTCAAGATTTTTTTTTCTTTGAGCCCAGTGTTTTGAAGACATTTACCTCAGAAGACGTGTTGATTCGTTGCGACTCTTCTTGAGCAGAAATATGCCGTGAAGCTCTCCCACGGAGTGAGGAAGAGGTGGACAGTTGAAGTGTCCAATGGAGTTATGAGATTTGAGCTCAAGTTATTTTCAAGACTTTAGATTGGTTAATAACTTGTAAAAATAACAGACCCACGTGGGGACTGACCAATAGCATCGATATGTGAAAAAATATGACATTGACCAAATTTGGACATACGAGGTTTCCGCCTGACAGCGACGATATGTAAAATGTAAATGTAAATGTAAATGTGGCTCCCTGTGTTTTTTATTCTGTGATAAACGGGTCCAAATGGCTCTGAGTGTTTAAGGTTGCCGACCCCTGGACTATACAAACACAAAACTGACTTAAACACAAAGTCATTTTTAAACACTATTTTATTTAAGCACAAACTGAATATATCACAAGGATTTCTGAAATAAATAACAAAACAAGCTGAATAATATTCATTCAGAAACAAAAACTAAAGTGGCTTCTGCATCGTAAAAGCCGTTGTGTTGAGCCCTTAAAAATGTTCCTTTCACAGCTTAAGTATGAAAACTATCGACAACGTTGAACACGTTGACACACAAAAACATTTTGAAATAAATAAATGACAGCAATCTGAATTATTCAGAATCAATTTGGAGAAACTCAGCACCAAAAAACTGCTATTGTTCACAGCCATAAATGATAAAATGCATTAAAAAAACAACATAAAATTATAAAAACTGTCTAAAAATGAAATCTGTGAGCAATTTTGAACCTAACCGCGTCGAGGCATGTAGTTTCTGGAGCAGCTTCGAAAGATTGGAGTTGCTGTTTATGGCAGTAAATAGGACCTTCGAACCAGAAAGACACAGCTTACATTTGACTAAGAGTTTTTTGTCTTTATGCTCAACTAAAGTGAAATAATGAGCATTTTTCCACTGTGAGAAACTCATCTTGCTCTCGCCTCGACTCGCCTTTACTGTCGCACGTACATGAATAAACGGAAACACTCCCACAGCACGGCGTCTTCGTGTTTACAGGTTGGCATCCACCGATCCTACAATGCGTCTGTAATGAGTCTGTCTGTGTTTTGCCCTGTTTCTGTCTGCTGGTTTGCCTTGCTGTTAATTGTTTGCCCCGCCCACTTGTTTGTTGCCATGGACACTAATGGAACTCAATCTTTCCCTCAGGTGTGTTGTCGCTGATTGTCTCTGCTTGGTGATTGGTTCATGTTTGTTATATCTTTGTTCACTTCCCTGGTGCTAGTCGTTGTTGAATGTTTATGTCCATGTTCCCGTTTCCTGTTAGCTCTGTGTTCTGCCTTGTTTTGCCTGCCTGTCTGTTTATCTGTTTCTTGTGTTTTGGATTATTAAGCTTTAAACTGCATTTGGATCCTCACTCGCCTTTGCCGCACCACGACAGCATCGCTGCTGTAAACAGGTTAGTCAGTAGGCTACACTTTAGCCTAAATGAATTCATTTATAAAAGTAACGGACAAACGCACCGTATGGTAACGGAGTTACTGTATTTAAAACAGGGGTGTCAAACTCAGGCAAACTGTAATTATATTTGGCCCGCGATATCATATCAAATGTGCATTACAGCTGGCTAGCCGCATGCTCCGCTAATACTACAAATCCCAGAATGCCCTGCCACTATATTGATGCGTAGTCACGAACAGCAAGCGCTCCTCATTCTCTGTAGACAGTGTTACAGTCACATCGGGCAAGTTAACTCCACCCTCCAAAAAAATGGCCAAACGAAAGATGGACAATAGGAAATTTCAAGACAGGAGGGAAGCAGATTATCTGTTCATGACTATAAAGGACAGACCTGTTTGTCTTGTGTGCTAACGGAGCTAACGTGTCTGTAACCAAAGAATATAACATAAGAAGACACTAGTCGAAAAGTTGGATTTTCATCGATGAAATGATTATTTTTGGTTGTTTTGTTGTTGGTTTTAAAAAAGATCCACTTCAAAAAGAAACTTAAAATGATCCAGTGAGAGGCATCATTTATTTTATTTATTTAAATAAGAAACGAACACCACTGATGTGTCTTTTATTTAAAATTTAATTTCTTATGTGTTTGTAATATCAGGCTCCAGTTGTTCCAAATCCTGTGTTCAAGCGAAACTAAAGTTTGTTTCCATATGAAAAAGGTTGATCATTACACATCAGTTGCAGTTCATTTTTCAATAAATATTCAGTTTGGCCCGTGACTTTATGTCAATTTTATATTTTAGCCCACTGTGAATTTGAGTTTGACATCTCTGGTTTAAAAAGTAATGCGTTAGAGTATTAGTTACTGTCAAAAGTAACTGCGTTACTGTAACACGTTATTGCGTTACAATAATTGCGTTATTGTTATATCATCGCTGTCAGACGGAATCCTCGTATCTCCAAAACCGTTATTTTTCAGGAAATTAAAAAAACGCCGTACCTTATCTGCAGTACACAGGGTTTAGTCCACGTTGCAGTGGATTGTTTTGCGCTAAATTCCTGTCCTCAGACGAGCACCAGAACTAGCGGGGGTCAAGATTTCTTTTTCTTTGAGCCCAGTGTTTTGAAGACATTTACCTCAGAAGACGTGTTGATTCGTTGCGACTCTTCTTGAGGAGAAATATGCCGTGAAGCTCTCCCACGGAGTGAGGAAGAGGTGGACAGTTGAAGTGTCCAATGGAGTTATGAGATTTGTGCTCAAGCTATTTTCAAGACTTTAGATTGGTTAATAACTTGTAAAAATAACAGACCCACGTGGGGACTGACCAATAGCATCGATATGTGAAAAAATATGAAACTGACCAAATTTGGACATACGAGGTTTCCGCCCGACAGCGACGATATACTGGCTTCTACTCAAACAAATATGGCAACCTCAGAGGTGTAAAGTAAATACAGGCATGAAGTCAGAACATAACAACATGACTAACACACCTGAACACTTACTGTGTTTATATTGTGTTAAGTCATAAGACTAATGATTTATAAACACGCTTCTGAAGAACATGGGTTCCTTTTAGAGCTTTATTTCTTCCTCATGTCATCTCATCTCTGACTTGATCATTAGGGAATAATATCTAGATCCTGAGTTTGGTAAAGCTGATTTGTTTGTAATGATTTCAATCAAATTTGAATCAAAATGAAGTGAACAGATCATGGATTTAAGAAATTTCATCTAAGGACCTCATTTTTGGTAACGTCTTTACGCGAAGTGCAAGGTTTGGTGTGTTGGAAGTGAACGTGGTGCAAATGTGAAGGCCCTGGGTTACTGATGAGCTGGCACTGTTGGGCCCTTGAGCAAGACCCTTACCCTATCTGCTCCAGGGTCTCTGTATCATAGCCAACCCTGAGCTCTGTGCATTTGGACTGTTGTGTGACTATTGTAGTGTGTGGAGACAGTAGAGCAACATACCAATGGCCAATGGAGAGAGGTCGAGAACCTAAACAAAGGCAAAAGGCAACTAAAACAGCACACTGGGAAACCGGGACGGTCGCTGAAAAAAAGGGAACTTTGTGATGCTTTAGCAGTAGAGAATTATAAAATTATAAAAGCTTTCATCGTGTACGTACATGAATAGATTGAATGCCTCCATTATCTTGCCTAGCCTTCATTATTGTAAAGCAGTTTATTCAGAGTCACTGATGTGAGACGTCAGTAGTCACACAGTCACACAGTCTCTTGATTGAGATTATAATTACCAGTGAACAGACTTTATTCTCTTCAGGAAGAAGCTCTGAAAGCAAACCAATGAATCACTTCAGACCTCACAGCTAGATTTACTTACAGTACATGTTCTGTACAGTAGAAATGCACAAGCAAAGCAAAGACACACAAATATTACCCACAAGGCTGTGCTTCACATGTGGGTTTAACTAGTTTTCTAGTTTTTTATAATAAAAAAAAAAAAAAAAAAAAAAAAAAAAAAAAAAGCATTCAGGATCTTGGAGTTCCTTTTTTTTTTGGAACCGTGATGTGAGGCTTGAAAAAATTTTCGCCACCTCCAGCAGGCAGCACTGGAAAAATATCAGCAGGAAATAAAAAGAGAAAGCAGGTTCTGCTCTGCTCTCTCACACGGCCGTCCAGATCGCAGCATGGGCTAAAAACTTCTCCAGCAAAAAGCCTTGCGCTATCACATTTGTTTCTCTCTCTTTAATAAAACGAATTCCCTGTAAACAAAGCGTTTATTGCTCGCATCGCTGGGCAATTAGAACCAATGAGGTTGGGACATTTTTTACAAAACAAAACAAAAAAAAAGACCATTAAGTTTCATGCTAATCAGACAAAATCTTGCATGTTTTTTTTGTCCCGTGTCACACATTAGGTTGTGATTATGATGCAATTAGTGCGTAATTATGCACCTTTTATTCACCGGATTTGTATATTATATGTAGATCGTTTGCATTCTGTTCCCTGTTGTCTTTCACTGTTTTAGTGTCTCCGAGAATAAATAAATAAATAAATAAATAAATAGCATCAGAGAATCTCTGAAGGCAGCAGAAAGGGCAGCCATTACACAACAGCAAACAAAAGCCGAGCCTGTTTAAAACACTGCCACATGACGTCTGAGAGCCAAACAGTGAATGTAAACGGTGCTGTTGTGTGGATCCTCGTCCCCGAACGCTCTTATCTCACTACTGCTCCGGAAGCTTCCCTAACTGCATCAGACCTTTAAACCGCCCCCCCTCCATGTGCACGCTGCAGGTTCGGCACAGTCGGCAGGAAAACAGACCCAGCAGTGCTCCCTCAATTGGGCCTTCATAAGGCAGCGAGTGGTTTAATAATTCCTGAGAAATAAAAGGGCAGAGAAGCTCTGTGAAGTCTTCTAACTGGTGGTCTCTGGACCAGAACGCTGCCTCTTTCTCTTCCCCATCCTGAGAGATTCACAGCAGTGACACACACACACACACACACAATAGGTTATTATACCGTAGCTTCTATAAGTGCTACTGTGTCTGTCAGTTATCCACGCTGATAAACGATGAGTGAATAAATAAATATTTAATATACAGTATGCACAAACATGCATGTATTTATAATATGTTTAAAACAGTCTGCAAACTGTTTCACTTTGTTCATATAATACTGTATGTTAGGAATAAGGTTTATAATGTGCAATAAACAGTGTTTTAATGCAGAATGCATTTTCCAAAATGTTTTTATAAAGGCCTAATTACATTTATATCAACACCAGAGTCATGTACATTTTTGTTTGTATTTATTTTCATAAGATTATAAGACTATTACTACAATTTACTCTCAATGTAGTTACATAACCACTATATGAGCCCTTCGTGACGCCACAACTCTACACAAAGGCATGTGTGTGACAACAATTTTTGTGCTTCCGACTGCATGTGTTCTGCAGTAGCAGGTCATCGGTACAGGTTTCTATTTATTCTTATCTAGATTAACCTCATAGGAAAGAGAGGTTTTATTTTAACCTGACAAAATGTTTCTCATTTTACTTTGAGGTTAGTTACACAGTTTGTTCATGTTTCTACATGACGGTATGTGTGACTTTGTCCTGAACTGCAGGAGCAGGTCATCGACATAGACCTCCATTATTTCTTATCTCTCTCTGCCTCGTAGGAAAGCGAGAGAGGGGGAAAAAAATAAAAAGTTTTCGCTTTAACCTTTGAGGTGCAATTTCTCTCTTCTCTAAGTGAGACTTGCTTCTGTTCCACTTTCAAATATTAGATCCTAAATAATCTGGCATGTGCAGCAAGAATTGAGATTACCTCTTTTGTGCAATTTTTATCTTTTTTGGCGCGGATTTAAGATACGACCTGATCATCCATGCGAGCAGCGTGTTTCATGAGACGCATATAATTATGCAAATGATGTTGGAGGTAATAAATCCTTGTTCTAGCTCGAGGTATCTGAGGCTCACGTCTTTACTTTCAGCCCTGTCTTGAAGTTAAGCTCCTGCTCTGAAACCGTACGCCTGAATTCATTCAGCACTAAACCAGCTCCAGAAATGTAGATGTAGTGTGTGTGTGTATGTGTGTCTGTGTGTGTGTGTGTGTGTGTGAGGAGGAGGGAGGTTTACTTTCCTCTGCTAACATACCGCAGATAGACCGTATTAGTGTACTCTTGCTCTGTGGTGTGTGTATACAGCTTTTTTCATTCTTGTATTTTTTTTTCTTTCATTTAATATTCCAGTGTATCAAAGGAGCAAGTTTTATTGCCTCAGCATTTCAGCAGAACTGCCATGCACCTGCTTTTCTATCAAGTGGCTCATTATGATGATGAAAGGTCCACCTTAAGCGCTCTTCAACTGTGCACCTGCATCAAATTCAAGTGGAAAAAAAGAAAAAAATAAAAGTCAAAAAAAAGTTGCGCCTTCTCTTTCTACTTTGTGTTTCAGCTTGATTTTTATCTACAAAGGAACATAAGAAAGGAGGGATGGAGGGGGGGAGGAAATCAGCAAAGCAAATATTAAGAAATATGAAGCACTAGAGGGGAGAAAATCAAGAAACAAACATATATGTAAGTCAAATGATCTTATGCTTTGCACGGTTATTCATCAGGCTGCGAAAGGTTAGCAAGGCATTGTTGAAGTTGTTGCAGAATTCATGGTAATGGAGAAAGTCCCCGGGAGCCCATTAAAATGTGCTGCGTTCGAATGCATAATGTGGCGGAGCAAAATGGCACCACTCAGACTCTGACTTCTGATCCCTGAGCCCAGCATGGAGCTCCGGCGAGTCAGAGACAACGCGTTTGCTTAGTTAATGATTCCGACAAGGATTGCACGCTGCCAAAAATAGCACCCTCACATACACAAAAAAAGATGATATGAATAATGCAAATCTCTTATGCACATTTAAAATCTGGATCACTGTCAGTGATAATCAGGCACACAGCGGCGCACCATGGCGCACATGGCGCTTCCTTGATCCACAAGTCCGTCTTATCTCATCCTGCCACTCCCTCCTCTCCACGTCCCACCCGCATGACAACGACTCTCATGTAAGACTCTGCATTATCAGTACCGCATTACGTTACACCTTCAAGACGTTGCAAGACAGTAAGCCTGAATGAGATACTCATCAGGTTCAGATCAGAGTTTGTATCGGTCGTCTGGAAGCGATTACACCCAAACAAAAAAAAAAAAAAAAAAAAAGAGAGAAAGAACGGATTTTCTTTCGAAGCGTGACGATAGAGGTTATCGCCGTGCCGTGTTAATAAGGTGCTGAGCACTTGCGCTTTCAATTAAAGCAAACCAGACTAGAGTCAAGGCCTTTAATTTGCGAGGCTAGTCGACGTATTTAAGATGACGTATCGCTTATTTGTATTAAAGCGCCACTTTATTAAGTTAAATGCTCTTCCCTTGAAGCAAGCGAGAACACTGGCTCCAAACCGCTAATGGATTTTAATTACTGTCTTTGTCCTTGTGAAATAACGGCTGTTTGTACCTTGCTCGGAGCACTTTTTATTATAGCGGTTTTTTGTTGTTTTTGTTCTTTGCCCTTATGATCTTCATCGAATCTTACACTGTAATACAATTAAAAGAATTGATCGTCAGAGATCAAACTAATCATTAAGCCTGCAAAGACAACAAAAAAAGCATTGAGCAGAGTGTTAAGCAGGCAAGAAAAAAAAAACAGTCGAGCAGAGGAACAAACAGTGACGGATGAGGAAAGTTGCCGCGAGTGGAATCAAATCGCTGGTGAAAAAGCCACCCGGCTTTCAAGGACACTCCGTCTCTGGTCTATTTGTTTTGCTGTGTCTCCTGAGGGAAGCTACGCTTTTGAAAATGATACGCATCCTAAAGAGCCCGGAGATGGCTGCAGGCATGTGCCACTTCCCACTGGATATCCCAGTGAAATAACTCTCCATGTTTCAAAACAAAGGTCACACGCTTAACAGAAGACGTCTCCGTAACTCTCTCCCAGGAAAGACTTGGGGAGGACGGCGGCTTGAAAGAAATCCTCCAGTGATTTGAGGCTAATGATCACATGACACTGTCTGTGTTTACGTCTGGATTAAAGCATACTCTGTACATAGTTTTAATTCATAGGTGTCCATAGGGCTACATAGCACTTACATATATTCTGACAACTAACATAAACCTACTCAAATATTTATAAAGGCACGCTTGTTACAGTATGTCAAGCCTATGTCATCTAAATTAGTCAGCTTATTTAGAGAGTCAGTGCAGGTTGGAATGAAGCAAAATCATGTTCATAAGGCTGCATGACACTTATATCAGCCTTCTATGACATCTGACATAAACTTGATTTAATATTTGTTTTTGTAAAATTATTAAACGCTTATTAGAGGTTTATGAGACTCACTGTTTATGATTGTTAATGTACTGTAGCTTGGAATGCTTACGTAGGTTTTATGTAGCATCATGGACACCAGCCTGAAGAGACAAAATTATTTCTTACCAAAATTTAAATAAAATATTTCTAGGTGATTATTCAGGTATAATAAGTTATTATGTGGTGATATTAGCGATACAGGGCTAATCTCACACCTGGCTGATTATGTTCTATTCATATGATTTCCATTTGTTGTGGTGGATAAAAGTTTGGGCTTCACATTGATTCTCTGTGGAGACTCGGAGTAATTGTTCTTCTCTCTTCACTGCACGTTTGATGCAATGACAAATTCCCAAAACAGCCAACGTTACAGAGACTAGAGAGATCAGTAGATATATAAATAAATCAATAAAACCAGAACTGCATGTATTCCTCCTATCCCAACCAGGCTTTAATGGATTGCTCCTTTTTGACTTGCTTGTATATGGAATCAATGGCATTTCATGATGAGGCCACAGAGGGAGTGTTCCTGGAGTCCAGTTGGAGAAACATCCAGCCAAAATATCACCATTGTGGTGTAGTTTCAAAGAGTTTCGTTGATCAATATTTATTTTAGGTAAATACGAGTAAAGGGTTTCTGCTTATAATAACAATATCTCTGTGATACCTGAGAACTTGGTGATTAGAATTTAGGTGATTAGGATTAGGGTTTAGTACAAAAAAATGAGAACATTACACCATGATTCTGATATTCCTGAATATATTCTGGAGTCCTGAGATAACAAGAATACTGTATATCATTCGGCAAAGGATAAAGAGCTTGCTGTTGTTTGTAGCTGCTTTATAACTGTATCTAACTGTCTCTATGGTTGCTCTATATCTATCTCTATAGCTGGTCTATAATTGTCTCTATAACTACTATATAACTGTATCTATAGCTTCTCTATAGCTTTCCCGGTAGATGCTTTATAAGTGCCTCTGTCTCTATAGCTGCACTATAACTGTCTCTAAATTTTGCTCTATAACTATCTCTATATCTGCTCTATAACTGTCACTGTTTCTATATCTGAAATTATATCTGCTCTATAAATCTTCCCATAGCTGCTGTATAACTGTCTCTATAGCTGTTCCATAACTATTTCTATAGCTGCTCTATAACTGTTTCTAAAGCTGCTCTATAGCTTCTCTATATCTGCTCTATAACTGTTTCTATAGCTTCTCTATAACTGCTCTATAGCTGCTCTATAACTGTCTCAAAATTTTGCTCTATAACTATCTCTATATCTGCTCTATAACTGTCACTGTTTCTATATCTGCTCTATAAATCTTCCCATAGCTGCTGTATAACTGTCTCTATAGCTGTTCCATAACTATTTCTATAGCTGCTCTATAACTGTTTCTATAGCTGCTCTATAGCTTCTCTATAGCCGTTCTATAATTATTTCTATAGCTACTTTATAACTGTTTCTATAGTTTCTCTATATCTTCTCTATATCTGCTCTATAACTGTTTCTGTAGTTTCTCTATAGCTTCTCTATAGCTTCCCTATGGCTATCTCTGTAGATGCTCTAAAACTGATTCTATCTATAACTGCTCTAATGCTGTCTCTATAGCTATTTTTATCAAAACATTTTCTAATTAAACGATACGTTTGTGTGATGTCCTGTTTAACCAGAGTGCTGTCAGATATCTTAAAACTTAAACAGTCAAGCTGTTTGTATCTGTATGCTAACAGGGTTGGACTAGGTTTCAGTTATTATTAAGAAGATTATCATTTTGTGTCACATATTCTATGCCAGTGTAAATAACCATGAATTTAAGATGTGATTATTCAGTAATTATTATTTGTGTTCGCATATTAGCCATTTTATCTGAGCTAAGCCTGTTCATATGGACGTGTGGAACAGAAAATTATTAAAATGATATTAATACTAAATGTCTGTTGCTAGCTTGATATTATTACTAACAGAAGCTTTTTTTTTATTGTAGATTGTATTTCGTGTATCTAAAATATACATTAGCATACCAAACTTATTAGCAAAACTTTGCAAACTTTGTTGGTCTTTGATGTGAGCATTGTTAGCATTTGCGATTAGCCTAGTTTATGTCACAAAGGAAGATTCCTGTGATGTACAAGAAAGCTTACATTATCTAAAAATATTAGCATAGTAAAATAGGCATACTAGCAAGACACAAACTCTAACGCAACACATTGTTTCAGGCACTGTAGCGTTTCCTCTTTGCTGTATTAGCTCTCATGAGGATTAGTCGATCACAGAGCATCTTTTCTTATTTATAACCCTTGCTATAGCATCTGACTACAGAGACTTTGTTAGCATTTTCTGCTCCAGGTGATTGAAAATAAGTTGTGAGAAAATGATCCTTCCGACATTAAAAAAAATAAAAAAATAAAAACCTGCACTTGCTAATCAATAACACACCATTAAGCCAACATCTGACATTTTGATAAATAAACAGATTGTGTTTCTTTTTCTGAGCCTGCTGTTGTCATAGTTACCTGTAATGAAATAAGAGCAAACCTTTTTCATCTCAGCAATTTCCATCCCATTAGGGTTGAAAAAGAAACCGCCCGCTCGTGAGGAGTAATATCAATCACGCTTTTATTGTCGGACTCAGCGCTACGGCCGAGTGCAGTCTTAGCTTTTGGTTGGAGAAAGAGCACATGGAGGGAAAAGAGCAATTTCCTTTAGCTCCAATGGAAAGTTCTGTCAAGCAGTTCGGAATGATCGAGCATCAATCACGGATAAATTCTCCTGAGCTGAAGAAAAAACGGAGCAGTCCATTACCTGGGCGTCTCTCAGAGTGACTAATGACAAGTGACAAAAAAGCGTTCAAGAGTCGCGTGAAGCGTCGTCTGTGTGGAACTTCAGGCTTCAGGAAAATAAAAGCACCTTCATTATTTATTAATTAGTAGATTAACTGCCGTTATTATTATTCTCGTATTTAATATATGCATTCATATGTAGTTATGGTGGGTTTATTTGTGCAATTTTTTGACCATGTAAACTAGCAAATGTAAATCATCATCTTCATCATAATAAACAAAAACAATAAATATATATATATAAACAAAATAAAAATAAATAGGTAAATAAATAATTAAGGACAACTTCCTGAAAAGAAGGCAATAAATAAAAATAAATAAATAAACAAATAAATAAGTAAGTAAGTAAGTAAATAAATAAATAAAGGTGACATTGGTTCCTAAAGGTTATACACATAGATAGATAGATAGATAGATAGATAGATAGATAGATAGATAGATAGATAGATAGATAGATAGATAGATAGATAGATAGATAGATTTAAGCACTACACTGCAGAGAGATGAAGGAGAAAAGCTAGTGAAAAAGATAGTGAAATCACTAAAGTCTCATCCAGAGGAACACGAATGATTTACAACAACACTTCGTCTGTATGTCTGTCTGTCTGACTCTCTTTCCACCTGTCTCTCTCTCTGTGTGTCTGTCTATCTCTCTATCTGTCTCTGTCTGTCAGTCTCGCTCACTGTCTGTCTCTAGCTCTATTTGTCTCTCTGTCTATCTCTCGACTTGTCTATTTCTCACCTTGTTTGTCTTTCATTCAGTCTTCTTACATCTCTCGTTCCATCTCTCACTTTCTCACTGTCCGTGAAAAACTGTGATGGAGAGATTTTGCTGATGCAGTAAAAAATTGCTGTTCTTTTCAGGAGCGCCGCATTATCAGTCAATAAATGTGTTGAATTGTCCGAGAGACCGGATGATTGTGGATGTCATCGCTGGTTACTATCGCTCGGCCGATAAAAGAGTCAAGAGAGTCTTGAAGAAATGAAAAATAGGATTAGTGGTTGGACTGAGGATCATTTACCCCAGGACAGGAGCATCCAGTCTAAACCCAGGAATGGCCAGTGTGTAGGAAATAGATGTAGATGAGGGTTTTGGGTGAGGTGTGGGTGTGGGTGAGGGTGTGGGTCAGGGTGTGGGTAGGAGTGATAGTGTGGATGAGAGTGTGGGTGGGAGTGAGAGTGTGGGTGAGGGTGTGGGTCAGGGTGTGGGTAGGAGTGATAGTGTGGATGAGAGTGTGGGTGGGAGTGAGAGTGTGGGTGAGGGTGTGGGTTAAGGATGTGGGTTAGAGTGAGAGTGTAAGTGAGAGTGTGGGTGAGAGTGTAGGTGAGAGTGTGGGTGAGAGTGTGGGTGAGAGTGTGGGTGAAAGTGTAGCTGAGAGTGTGGGTGAGAGTGTAGGTGAGAGTGTGGGTGAGAGTGTAGGTGAGAGTGTGAGTGAAAGTGTAGCTGAGAGTGTGGGTGAGAGTGTAGGTGAGAGTGCAGGTGAGAGTGTGGGTGAGAGTGTAGGTGAGAGTGTGGGTGAGAGTGTGGGTGAGAGTGTGGGTGAGAGTGTGGGTGAGAGTGTGGGTGAAAGTGAGAGTGTAGGTGAGAGTGTGGGTGAAAGTGAGAGTGTGGGTGAAAGTGAGAGTGTAGGTGAGAGTGTAGGTGAGAGTGTGGGTGAAAGTGAGAGTGTGGGTGAAAGTGAGAGTGTAGGTGAGAGTGTAGGTGAGAGTGTGGGTGAAAGTGAGAGTGTGGGTGAAAGTGAGAGTGTAGGTGAGAGTGTAGGTGAGAGTGTGGGTGAAAGTGAGAGTGTGGGTGAGAGGGAGATTCCCAAGTTGGAATACACCAAAGTTGTGATTAGGGCTTAGGGTTAGTGTTAGACACTAAAATGGGACAGCACCATCCTGGAATCTGCCTGTTTCTGGATTTAGCTGTGTTTCTGAATAAGTTTATCAGCTGTGAAGCATTTCCTCTCATGATCTGCAGACTGTGCATTTGTTTGTTAATTACAAGTCGTGAAGAACATCAGCGTTGTTGTTTTTGTTTTTTTGTCAGTGCTTTTATTGAGGCTTTGTTCCATCGCCATCTGCCTCGTGCCGTTTCCGATCCGGCCTTTAAAAGCAATGTCCCGTAGCATGTGAGTGCTACTTAGCACTAGATTTCTAGCATTTTCCTCATCATTATTCCTCCACTACGGTGCTCTAAGGCCCTTGGACCTGAGAGCTTGTGTCCCTGGAGACTCCTCTAATGTGTTCTCGTTCCCTTGGTCCCCATGCTAATGGTCTCTTTTTCACCGGAGTGCGCTCGCTAGACCAGAAGCCTGCCGAGAGACACTTTCAAATGCAATTTAAAGTTGTGATGGGAAGCGAATCTCCTCCAGCCCGGCTCTCTCTGTCCACTGATCTCTCCATAACCCATCCTTTTCAACCCATTTTTTTTCCATCTGGCTTATTTTAGGCTAGCTGAAATTGCTTCTTTCGCACCTCATATAAGATGCCAGGTTAATGTTCAGATGTGTGATACGTGAGGAATCGAATACATGAGGAGATAAACGTTTCATCGTTTTAGGTGAAAATTCAGGTCTTTTCCTCTGCTGAATCTTTTAATGAAGATATAAGATATAAGATAAGAGATGTTTTTTTTTTACATGGACATCTACGAAATCTACAGAATGTTAACGTTAATGATCAGTGTATATATAAAGCAGTCTGACCTGGATATCAATAATGCAAGGAATAAACTTCTAATCTCTTTGACCTAGAAAGAATAAAACACTTCAGGATGTGCAGTTTTAGGAAAATGTTGGAGTTACTCGTACGGCTCCTTCTGGTGTTTTATTCCTTTTACACCTCAGCAAAGTGTCAATAATTTTATTTTTTTATTTACAGTACAGTATGACTCTCACTCAGTCTCACTCACTCATCTTCTACCGCTTATCCGAACTACCTCGGGTCACGGGGAGCATGTGCCTATCTCAGGCGTCATCGGGCATCAAGGCAGGATACACCCTGGACGGAGTGCCAACCCATCACAGGGCACACACACACACACACACACACTCATTCACTCACACAATCACACACTACGGACAATTTTCCAGAGATGCCAATCAACCTACCATGCATGTCTTTGGACCGGGGGAGGAAACCGGAGTACCCGGAGGAAACCCCCGAGGCACGGGGAGAACATGCAAACTCCACACACACAAGGTGGAGGTGAGAATCGAACCCCCAACCCTGGAGGTGTGAGGCGAACGTGCAAACCACTAAGCCACCGTGCCCCCCTTGAGTGAGTTACAAATTAGTAAAATTAGTTTCTGTACTCACCAACATTTTGGCAGCTTTTTATATATATATATATATATATATACGTATATATATATATATATATATATATACGTATATATATATATATATACGTATATATATATATATATATATATACGTATATATATATATACTGAAACTAAAGAGTCCTAAACCCTAAACATCTCTATTTTTTTAAAATCTGTTAATGTGGATCATCATCATTCAATTTAATTACCGAAGCATAGAAACAGAAAAAAATTATGTAAAGTTTTACATGAAGGAACTAGACTCAGAAGTGAACCTCATCTTCATCTGGGTGACACTGGACAGGAAATAATGTCGATGTAAATAAATTAAATGTAAATAATGTCATTTCTAAAACAGTTTAAAGTCCAGTGGAATTGTGGAACTAAGAGCTCCTGAGGAACTAACAAGTCAGAGTCATTTCTGAGTTTATTATAGATTTAACACTAATTCACTCCTGCTGAAGTCTTCAGATGTTCACCGACGAACACCTGAGCACGAAGCTGATCGACGCAATGACAGATGTCCCTGAGAAAAAAGCTGTAGCTATAGAAATGATAACGTGTTATTAACATCAATTAGAAATAAAATATCTGCTGTTCTAAAAAAAAATCAATCAAGCCTTTTGACCAATCACAATGCAGAACAGAAAGTAATGCTAATCGGTAAAACCTTGTTGGAAAGTGAGTAGGCATGTCTTAATAATAATAATAATAATAATAATAATAATAATAATAATAATAATAATAGTAGTAATAATAATAATAATAATAATAATAATAATAATAATAATAATAATACAAATAGTACTACTACTACTACTACTAAAAATAATAATAATAATAATAATAATAATAATAATAATAATAATAATAATAATAATAATAATAATAATCATCCTACTTGGATATTGGAAAGAATCTTACAAAATAAATTCCACATGACTGAGAATGTGAAATATTTTTAGCTCCTTAATTTCTTTATTTTATTTTATTTTTTTAAGTTATTTACATAGGGGCTTTGCTGAGTCGTGCAAGTTTGTACTCTGAAGTTTATCGGAACATTTCCGGCGTTGATGGATAGCATCTAGGGGATTTAAAAAAAAAAAAAAACACCTGACGTAGGTTTCCTTCTTCTGTCTTGGAGACACAGCGGATCTTCGTCAAAGTTAATCCTTAATTATGTCGTGTAATTTCTAAATATTCCACAATCTGTTTTCTGTCATAAGGGAACAACACATCACTCGAGGATTTTCTGCTAATGATAAGCTGTCAGAGGTGCAGCTGTCTGGAATAAATTTCCATGAGCCGTCATCAACAGGAATTCCCCAAACATCTGAGACGCAACAGAATAGAAAGAAAGAAAAATAGGAGGATGAAGAAGAATGTTTCAATCAGCAGCCGGAAGGATGGAAGTGAGATTTGGAAATGATTGTCCAGGAATAACGTTTAAATGCTGCTGGATTTCTGACATATGTTCCAGAGAAATAAATAAATAAATAAATTGGAAAAATAAATTATTTGCTGAGGCTTTAGAGAGAAATGGGATATCAGGCTCCATCATGAAGGTTCGGTCAGTCAGAGATGGTGTCTGGGTCAGTTAACTAAACTACTAAACCTCTATTAGGTTTACTAAAGTGTATGGAACGCTGAACTGTATGGAACACTGAACTGTTTGGAACACTGAAATGTATGGAACACTGAACTGTATGGAACACTGAACTGTATGGAATGCTGAACTGTATGGAACACTGAACTGTATGGAATGCTGAACTGTATGGAATTCTGAATTTTAGGGAATGTTGAACTGTATGGAACACTGGACTGTATGGAACAGTGAACTGTATGGAACACTGAACTGTATGGAACACTGAACTGTATGGAACGCTAAATTTTAGGGAATGCTGAACTGTATGGAACACTGAACTGTATGGAACGCTGAACTCTATGGAACGCTGAACTGTATGGAACACTGAACTGTATGGAACACTGAACTGTATGGAATGCTGAACTGTATGGAACACTGAACTGTATGGAATGCTGAACTGTATGGAACAGTGAACTGTATGGAACTCTGAATTTTAGGGAATGCTGAACTGTATGGAACACTGAACTGTATGGAACACTGAACTGTATGGAACACTGAACTGTATAGAACACTGAACTGTATGGAACGCTGAACTGTATGGAACGCTGAATTTTAGGGAATGCTGAACTGTATGGAACACTGAACTGTATGGAACACTGAATTTTAGGGAACGCTGAACTGTATGGAACACTGAATTTTAGGGAACGCTGAACTGTATGGAACACTGAATTTTAGGGAAAGCAAAAGTGAGTGGAATGTTGAAGTGTATGGATCACTGAAGTGTAAGGAACTCGGGCTGTGCTATACAATATATATATATATTTAGCACAGCCCTGTGTATTTATCTCTCTATCTTTTATTTATCCATTTGACGTATCAGTGCAACGGATTTCAACCTTCCAGGCACGTAGCATAAGGTCTTGTTTGCATTCACATTGTGCTGTAGTGAGTTTCAGAAAAACATTTTCTTTTCGTGTCCTCAAGGGCCGTTCTTTAATCATTCCTTTAATCAGTCCAGGTTTTGAGGTCTTATCTCCAGCTTTGGATCAATAGGATAAATAATGTTCTACATCCCAATTGGAGGGTCAGTGCATTGCTTTTCACTATCAAAACCATCGCACAACAGCAGCAGATAAATACACCGCTGATCTGATCCAATCCCTCAGCTCGAACCAAGCCAAATCTGCCACCTGGAGTCGATCTGCTCCTAATCCTTTAAGCTTTGATAAAAGACGATTTAAAAGAGAATGCGTTCTGACGAATATATAATGAGATTTTGTCAATAATTCTATAATGATTTTTCTTTAAGTTGTCATGTAGTAATAAGACTCCTTAAGTGTACATTGTACTGAAATGTTCAGAGTACTGAAATGTTCAGAGTACTAAAGTGTACAGAGTACTGAAGTGTATATTGTACTGAAATGTTCAGAGTACTGAAATGTTCAGAGTACTGAAGTGTACAGAGTACTGAAGTGTACATTGTACTGAAATGTTCAGAGTACTGAAATGTTCAGAGTACTAAAGTGTACAGAGTACTGAAGTGTATATTGTACTGAAATGTTCAGAGTACTGAAGTGTACATTGTACTGAAATGTTCAGAGTACTGAAATGTTCAGAGTACTAAAGTGTACAGAGTACTGAAGTGTATATTGTACTGAAATGTTCAGAGTACTGAAGTGTACATTGTACTGAAATGTTCAGAGTACTGAAATGTTCAGAGTACTAAAGTGTACAGAGTACTGAAATGTTCAGAGTACTGAAATGTTCAGAGTACTGAAGTGTACAGAATACTAAAGTGTACAGAGTACTGAAGTGTACAGAGTACTGAAGTGTACATTGTACTGAAATGTTCAGAGTACTAAAGTGTACAGAGTACTGAAGTGTACAGAGTACTGAAGTGTACAGAGTACTGAAGTGTACATTGTACTGAAATGTTCAGAGTACTGAAATGTTCAGAGTACTAAAGTGTACAGAGTACTGAAGTGTATATTGTACTGAAATGTTCAGAGTACTGAAGTGTACATTGTACTGAAATGTTCAGAGTACTGAAATGTTCAGAGTACTAAAGTGTACAGAGTACTGAAGTGTATATTGTACTGAAATGTTCAGAGTACTGAAGTGTACATTGTACTGAAATGTTCAGAGTACTGAAATGTTCAGAGTACTAAAGTGTACAGAGTACTGAAGTGTATATTGTACTGAAATGTTCAGAGTACTGAAGTGTACATTGTACTGAAATGTTCAGAGTACTGAAATGTTCAGAGTACTAAAGTGTACAGAGTACTGAAATGTTCAGAGTACTGAAATGTTCAGAGTACTGAAGTGTACATTGTACTGAAATGTTCAGAGTACTGAAATGTTCAGAGTACTAAAGTGTACAGAGTACTGAAGTGTATATTGTACTGAAATGTTCAGAGTACTGAAGTGTACATTGTACTGAAATGTTCAGAGTACTGAAATGTTCAGAGTACTAAAGTGTACAGAGTACTGAAGTGTATATTGTACTGAAATGTTCAGAGTACTGAAGTGTACATTGTACTGAAATGTTCAGAGTACTGAAATGTTCAGAGTACTAAAGTGTACAGAGTACTGAAATGTTCAGAGTACTGAAATGTTCAGAGTACTGAAGTGTACATTGTACTGAAATGTTCAGAGTACTGAAATGTTCAGAGTACTAAAGTGTACAGAGTACTGAAGTGTATATTGTACTGAAATGTTCAGAGTACTGAAGTGTACATTGTACTGAAATGTTCAGAGTACTGAAATGTTCAGAGTACTAAAGTGTACATTGTACTGAAGTGTATATTGTACTGAAATGTTCAGAGTACTGAAGTGTACATTGTACTGAAATGTTCAGAGTACTGAAATGTTCAGAGTACTAAAGTGTACAGAGTACTGAAGTGTATATTGTACTGAAATGTTCAGAGTACTGAAGTGTACATTGTACTGAAATGTTCAGAGTACTGAAATGTTCAGAGTACTAAAGTGTACAGAGTACTGAAGTGTATATTGTACTGAAATGTTCAGAGTACTGAAGTGTACATTGTACTGAAATGTTCAGAGTACTGAAATGTTCAGAGTACTAAAGTGTACAGAGTACTGAAATGTTCAGAGTACTGAAATGTTCAGAGTACTGAAATGTTCAGAGTACTGAAGTGTACAGAATACTAAAGTGTACAGAGTACTGAAGTGTACAGAGTACTGAAGTGTACGTTGTACTGAAATGTTCAGAGTACTAAAGTGTACAGAGTACTGAAGTGTACAGAGTACTGAAGTGTACAGAGTACTGAAGTGTACATTGTACTGAAATGTTCAGAGTACTGAAGTGTACAGAGTACTGAAATGTACAGAGTACTGAAGTGTACAGAGTACTGAAATGTACAGAGTACTGAAATGTACAGAGTACTGAAGTGTACAGAGTACTGAAATGTACAGAGTACTGAAGTGTACATTGTACTGAAATGTTCAGAGTACTGAAATGTTCAGAGTACTAAAGTGTACAGAGTACTAAATTGTACAGAGTACTGAAGTGTACAGAGTACTGAAATGTACAGAGTACTGAAGTGTACATTGTACTGAAATGTTCAGAGTACTGAAGTGTACATTGTACTGAAATGTTCAGAGTACTGAAATGTTCAGAGTACTAAAGTGTACAGAGTACTGAAGTGTATATTGTACTGAAATGTTCAGAGTACTGAAGTGTACATTGTACTGAAATGTTCAGAGTACTGAAATGTTCAGAGTACTAAAGTGTACAGAGTACTGAAATGTTCAGAGTACTGAAATGTTCAGAGTACTGAAGTGTACATTGTACTGAAATGTTCAGAGTACTGAAATGTTCAGAGTACTAAAGTGTACAGAGTACTGAAGTGTATATTGTACTGAAATGTTCAGAGTACTGAAGTGTACATTGTACTGAAATGTTCAGAGTACTGAAATGTTCAGAGTACTAAAGTGTACAGAGTACTGAAGTGTATATTGTACTGAAATGTTCAGAGTACTGAAGTGTACATTGTACTGAAATGTTCAGAGTACTGAAATGTTCAGAGTACTAAAGTGTACAGAGTACTGAAGTGTATATTGTACTGAAATGTTCAGAGTACTGAAGTGTACATTGTACTGAAATGTTCAGAGTACTGAAATGTTCAGAGTACTAAAGTGTACAGAGTACTGAAGTGTATATTGTACTGAAATGTTCAGAGTACTGAAGTGTACATTGTACTGAAATGTTCAGAGTACTGAAATGTTCAGAGTACTAAAGTGTACAGAGTACTGAAATGTTCAGAGTACTGAAATGTTCAGAGTACTGAAATGTTCAGAGTACTGAAGTGTACAGAATACTAAAGTGTACAGAGTACTGAAGTGTACAGAGTACTGAAGTGTACGTTGTACTGAAATGTTCAGAGTACTAAAGTGTACAGAGTACTGAAGTGTACAGAGTACTGAAGTGTACAGAGTACTGAAGTGTACATTGTACTGAAATGTTCAGAGTACTGAAGTGTACAGAGTACTGAAATGTACAGAGTACTGAAGTGTACAGAGTACTGAAATGTACAGAGTACTGAAATGTACAGAGTACTGAAGTGTACAGAGTACTGAAATGTACAGAGTACTGAAGTGTACATTGTACTGAAATGTTCAGAGTACTGAAATGTTCAGAGTACTAAAGTGTACAGAGTACTAAATTGTACAGAGTACTGAAGTGTACAGAGTACTGAAATGTACAGAGTACTGAAGTGTACATTGTACTGAAATGTTCAGAGTACTGAAATGTTCAGAGTACTAAAGTGTACAGAGTACTAAAGTGTACAGAGTACTGAAGTGTACAGAGTACTGAAGTGTACATTGTACTGAAATGTTCAGAGTACTGAAATGTTCAGAGTACTAAAGTGTACAGAGTACTGAAGTGTACAGAGTACTGAAATGTACAGAGTACTGAAGTGTACAGAGTACTGAAATGTACAGAGTACTGAAGTGTACATTGTACTGAAATGTTCAGAGTACTGAAATGTTCAGAGTACTAAAGTGTACAGAGTACTAAAGTGTACAGAGTACTGAAGTGTACATTGTACTGAAATGTTCAGAGTACTGAAGTGTACAGAGTACTGAAATGTACAGAGTACTGAAGTGTACAGAGTACTGAAATGTACAGAGTACTGAAGTGTACATTGTACTGAAATGTTCAGAGTACTGAAATGTTCAGAGTACTGAAATGTTCAGAGTACTGAAGTGTACAGAGTACTGAAATGTACAGACTACTGAAGTGTACAGAGTACTGAATGTATAGTGTTGGGAATACTCAATTATATGGAATCCTATCCTTAACAGTATGTTGACGTGAACGAAACACTGAACCAAAGAAAAATACAGAACCACGGACAAAATTGATTTGTACAAATAAATTTTACAAATTCTTCATTTGTAAAAATGAAGTGTACTGAATACTAAAGTGTACTGAATACTGTGAAGGAAATACTGAAGTGTACCGAAGATGGAAAAATTACACGTGAGTATAAAAAGTCTGACCTTAGGGATAACAAGAATTGAAGCAATTCAGATTCAAAGAGTAAAATGAACTCACACTTTAATGTTAAAATCTAAAAAAGAAATCTAAGAGAAGGTCAGCTCAGTGTAATAAAAGATCATCGCAGTATATATTTGGAGATGATTTGCATACCTTTTTTAGACCCCCAGCTTGCAGTGAATTTTATTGTTCAGGGAGTCGTGAGGCTGCGGAAGGAACAGGCTGCTCGCTGACAAATGCTTTATACAGAGATGTAATGTTGTCCAAGGGACTTTCTCGGCGTGCTCGGCTCTCATTTTTCTTCCCTTCTCCTCTCGGTTCATTCACACACCTATTGTAACAGGTGAGCTACAGCAGGCGGGGGAAATCGGCAACAATATGGCTCCGAGTTCATTAATAAAAGTAATGGTCATGGCCATTTTGATAATAACCATCTGTGAAACGAAGAAACGTCCAGGATTGATCACGTATTCGGGTTTTTGACGTCTAACATCTGCCGCACAGGCGCATTTAGTCCTGAAGTGAACTTGGAAACTTTGGAGGAAAAATAACCAACACAAGACAATAAACTCTTCATAATTAAAAAAGAAGGGAAAAGTGGTGGCTGGATGTGGTGTTGGCGCGAGAGCGTCTGCCGTCGACGTCCTGCGTTTTTCTTCTCCGTGGCTCACTTTTGTTGTCTGTTGGAGGCTTCATCCATCTCATCGAAAGCCTCATTGTGCGCTTATTAGCCCTTAATTCCAAAAAATTTGAAGCATCTAATAAGCTCTGATGGATTGTAATGTAGCTTTGTCAGCTTCAATTTGTGTGGTCATATTTACTCAATAGAGAACCACGTAGCTTTCTTTGAGAATTATGTGGCGAAAATGAAGCTTAGAGGGGAAAAAAGGGCCACATGCTGCTACACGCTAATCAGATGTCAGCCGCGGTTAGCCGTCGCACGGCCTGATGACGGAATACGCGGAGGAGAGGAATTGACTGGCTTATGTGAGCCAACACTTATTGTGTAAATGTATTGGGTATTTTTTCTCTCCGTTGTGTAAACGCTGCGTTCGGATGGTAAGACAGGAACATGGATGGAGAAGGCTCTGAGAAGAAGAGGATGCTCTGGGATACGGGTTCGTCAGAAGTTCAGAGGTTTTTCTGTATGGGGAAATAGAGTAGATTGTGATTGACTGGAGACAGGCACAGCATCAGACATCCCATAATATTCAAATCAACAAATCAGTCAATCAAGAAAGAAATAAGTGTGAAGTGTGAAGTCACAATTGTCGTGATACATTACAAAATAAAAATGAACACAGTCTTTTAATAAAACAACTAAACAATAGATATCTTGTTGGGATTAATTGTGATTAGTGATTAGTCACTGAGGGTCATTTTGAGTAAATGTGATTGGACCTCAGGATTAATAAAGATGAGTGAAGGCCGTTGGGATTAATTATGATCCGTGATCGGTTGTTGTGACTGTGATCAGTGATCAGCTGCTGTGAGTAATTTTGATTCATTGTGATCAGTGATTGGTCGTTGGGATTAATTTGTGTGATTTAATTGTGTGAGTGTGTCTGTTCTTTGAGAACACTAGAATAGTCCAGGTGCAGCTGATTGATGCTGTATTCATGTGGATGGAGGCCAAAACAGAGAGGTTTGTTTTTTCGTTTTTAAATATCCATATCTGTGTGTGGGCTGAAATCCTGATACAGGTTAATCCTGAGCCGAGCAAACGGAAATACATGGACTTTATCTTCTGTTCTGGTCTTAAACCGTGTTCTGTGCTTTATTGTTACAGAAAAGTGCATTGCACTCACACACTCACACACACACACACACACTCACACACACACTCACACACACACTCACACACACACTCACACACACCACACACACACACACACACACACACACACACACACTCACACACACACACACACACATCACACACACACACACACACACACACACACACACACACACACACACACACCACACACACACACACACACACACTCACACACACACTCACACACACACACACACACTCACACACACACACACACACACATCACACACACACACACACACACTCACACACACACACTCACACACACACACACACACACTCACACACACACACACACTCACACTCACACACACACTCACACACATCACACACACACACACACACACACACACTCACACACACACATCACACACACACTCACACACACACACACACACACACACTCACACACATCACACACACACACACACACACTCACACACACATCACACACACACACCCACACACACACACACACACACACTCACACACACACACACACAGTCACACACACACACACACACACACACACACACACACATCACACACACACACACATCACACACACACTCACACACACACACACACACACACACACTCACACACACACTCACACACACAAACAGTCACACACACACACACACACACTCACACACACACAGGGGCAGGAGTGTGTGGTGTATGTTTCCCCAATGACTCTAATCTTTGTGATAATCTCGCTGTTGTACTTACGGTTATCGGCCCCCGCTGCTCAGAGTGGAACAAAAAAAAACACATCTCCTGGTCCATAAATCATAACTTGTGTCTTGGTGTTCAGTCATAACTCACAACGTCCTGTACAGCTGAGCCGTGCATTCTCTTGTTCATGTCAGTTGTCAAAACATTTCTATTGTTAACTGAATATCTGGATTTGGACATCAAAAGAAAGAGAGAGAGAAAGAGAGAGAGAGGGAGAGGAAAAGAAAGCGTGCAGGTGTAAAATTATTTTATCTGTAATAATCCCTATACTTCTAATTTGCATGATTACATCCGAGTCATTATCCTCAGCCCATGCGGACTTCATTGTTCCATTAATTCCTTGGAAAAAACACACAGTTGTATTAGCGCTAGAACGGAATGTCGATGAATAATAAAGAGTCAACATCCAAAATAATAAAAAGCTTCAACATTTCCACGAGCATCTCTACCAGGACATGAAACGCAGCTCAGAGGTAAAGCGTATGATGAGACACAACTTCACATCGTCCACGCTGATGATCCGCACGTCGTCACATCCAGTTTACTATTTTTGACTTTAGGGAAAATCACTCCATTAGAAACGTATTAGGAATAATTGCACCCATTTGTTCGCATTACGGAGGCAATTTCTTGTTGTCGTTTCAGATCATTGAAGAACAGTGGAGAGTTTAAACAGCTAAATCAAATGTGTCTCGTCTGATCTGCTGGGAAGCTCTTTAGTTTTGTTTGTTTGTTTGTTTGTTTGTTTGTTTGTGTGTCACCATCCTCCACCATCCTCTCTTTATTCTCTCTTTAGAAGAAACATACAATGAACTAATTTATTTTTCTTTATTTTCTTTATTTTTTTTATACCAATCCAAAAAAGGTGTAAACTCTTTTGTCCTGAAGATGCTGGAGATAGATTAGATTAGATTAGATTAGATTAGATTAGATTAGATTAGATTAGATTAGATTTAGTTTACGGAAAATTTTACACTGGTGCTGCTAAGAACTGGACTGTGATTGGTTGAAGTCGTTGATTATTTCTCTGTGACGTCAGCTGCAAATTGCAGGATCATGTACATTAATTATTCGTTTCTATAGCAACAGGGACTTGATCTACATCATCGATGTCTGGAACACTTAAGGAAGGAGTCTCCAGTACCAGTGTGTTGTAACAGTCAGAGTTAAAGCTGTAACTTCTTTATATTTTTACTTTTTTGGTTTTGTTTTGTTTCGTTCACATTTTTAGAAAAAAGAATAAGAGGCCGATAACAGAATAAACGTTTCTAACAGTTACGATGAGGCGAGAAACAAACATTTTAACTGTAAGCATAAACAAATAATAATATTTATTGATTTATAAATGAATAAATTATAACGATTAGCAGATTTCAGATGTGTAAGAAAAGCTTTACAGCCTGAAGTTCTGATTCATGATGGCAGACAGCTGGGTGTCTCGAGAAGCAACCATCTGTAGATGGTGTTTGAGTGTATAGAGGTTACACACACACACACACACACACACACACACACACACACACACACACACACACACACAGCACTCAGAGTACTCTGAAATTCTGGTCAGGTGTGTGCCAAAGTGAGCTGTTTCACAACTCTTATTCACTCCATTCTGCTTTGAGAGAGTTTTTTTTCTTTTCCCAGCTCACAAAGCTCAGTTTGAAAGAGGAGCTTTAGTGTAAGCCCACAAACCACGAGGGAACAATTCCCTACTGACACACAGGAAAAAAAAGCCCAGCTTCAAACGGGGCCCACAACACCGGAGTGCATTGTGTAGAGCAAAAATACAATGATTAAAAGTGAAATGTTTGTTTGAAGATGATGTTATTTCGGAAAAAAGTCTCTCTTAAGAGGATTTCCATGAAGAAAAGGAACGTGATGGAAAAGGGAAAAAAAAAGGAAAGGAACTGGATAGACTTCCCACGATTTAGCCTGGTTTCTTCTCTAAGCTCTTCCAGGTCTCAAAGGTTTCGTGATGTGTTCAAAAGACGTGGTTTTAAGTTTAACTTTAACCTAGATACAACATTCTAGACTGAAAATTAAAAAAGTCGTAGAAACGCAGATACGATACGACGACTGACCTTGAAACAAATGACAAACGATGCATCACTGTTTCTATGGTAACGACTCGTTCGGATGGAAGGAGTCTCCAGTGTCAGAGCTTTGTACCAGTCAGAGTGAAGGCTGAAGAAGTTTCTCTGATACGGGACCGAAATTATGACGTATTACGTATTGCACTTCGTATTAAATATTAATATCCTGCTTTCAGGAAGGTCACTAATATTTAAATATATAAAAAATAATAATAACCATAAAAATATTGTTTAGAGTTAAAATAGATATGGTTTAAATTATTTCCTATAGTCTCATTCAGTCAATATATGATTATTATTATTATTATTATTATTATTATTATTATTATTATTATTATTATTATTATTATTATTATCTTCTCTAATTTTTTAAATTCAGCATATTTATTTATTTATTTATTTATTTATTTATTTATTTATTATATTTTCCCTGTCAGCTTATGATAGAAGCAGTGAAGAGATTAGTACAGTAAAAAAAATGAAATAAAATAAATACATTAATGATTAAACACGTGCTGGAATTTAGGAGGAAATGTGAAAAAAAAAAGCCAAAACAATACAAAAAGTTTTATTTTAATTTTTTTGACTGTTTAAGACTAGTACATAATTAAAAGTGTATTCTTGTACGTTCTTTTTGGCCTTAATAGCCCTAGATATTAGTCACTAAATATAAAGTCACAATCTTACCCTTTTCTCTTCCTGCCTCGGTTGCCATGGCAACATGTTCGGCATGTTTTTCTCCCTCGCCTGTCTTGTCATTGGTCCGTTTCTTCATGTTTACCCACGTAACAGAACAGAACTTCTCTCTCTGCACCGATCGATGGACTGCAGTGAACAACGAGCCCCGGACAGAGTCGTCTAAATTCCTTCATTCTTCCTGGTTCAGATATTTATTCAGATATTTACCTTTTTATCACATGCAGGTTTTCTTACGTCTCAGTTTCTCGTCTTCAGCAGAAGCGCCCGTGTGAAAAACATCCCAGAATTTATTTCCCACAAAATAAGGTTATAAAAATGTTCTATTACAGGAATCAGTACAAAAGGAGTAACATGTCATCATTAACATAAAAAGGGAAGGAGGAAGTTTATAAATTGGTTGTTTTACCATTTTTGCCGTAACATGTTTCAGGGGTTTTTTCTGTCATGTTTCTGAGATCGTTTCATCTTTCTGAATTTGATATCATGGTTTTGAATTTGTTGTCAGTTTGTTGTCGTGTTTCCAAATTTGTTGTCGTGCTTCTGTGTGTTGTTGTCAGTGTTGTGCTAGTTACTAAAAAATAGTAACTAGTTACAGTTACTAGTTACTTCATTCAAAAAGTAACTCAATTACGTTATTGATTACTTTACACCAAAAAGTTACCAACGCGTTACTGTTAAAAGTAACTTTTTAGTTACTTTTTTAAAGAACGTTCTTTAATGTTCCCATTAGTGCCCTTTTACAGTATGTATTATGGTCTATACAAACACAAAACCAGACATCCCAAGTGTCCCGGATGTTCACGGAGTCTCCCGCATATTGATAGCGGCTCCCTGATGCCAGCACATTAGTTACAATCTCCCGGAATGTAGAGCGAGCGAGCAAGAGCGCGCATGCGCGACAGAGACAAGTATTCAAGTTTGTGGTCCAAACCTTGTAGCGCGCACACGGTGTGTGTGTGTTTGGTCGTGGGCAATCCTGATTGGCCTGTTTTGGTAAGTCAACCAATCAATTGTCAGTGTGGGCGGGCTATAGCCCATGTGTTTCGGAATTACTGCCGCACATACTTGAATAAACGGAAACACGCCCACAGCGGGGGGCACGGTGTCTTAGTGGTTAGCACGTTCTCCTCACACCTCCAGGGTTGGGGGTTTGATTCCCGCCTCCACCTTGTGTGTGTGGAGTTTGCATGTTCTCCCCGTGCCTCGGGGGTTTCCTCCGGGTACTCCGGTTTCCTCCCCCGGTCCAAAGACATGCATGGTAGGTTGATTGGCATCTCTGGAAAATTGTCCGTAGTGTGTGATTGTGTGAGTGAATGAGAGTGTGTGTGTGTGTGCCCTGTGATGGGTTGGCACTCCGTCCAGGGTGTATCCTGCCTTGATGCCCGATGACGCCTGAGATAGGCACAGGCTCCACGTGACCCGAGGTAGTTTGCATAAGCGGTAGAAGATGATCGAACGAACGCCCACAGCGCGTCTTCTTCGTGTTTACAGGTTGGCATCCACCAATCCTACAATGCGTCGCTGCTGTAAACAGGTTAGACTGTAGGCTACACTTAACCAAAATTAATTAATTTAAAAAAGTAACACACAATATAGTAACGGTATCGGAGTTACTTTATTTAAAAAAGTAACGCGTTAGAGTATTAGTTACTGTCAAAAGTAACGCCGTTACAGTAACGTGTTACTGCACAACACTGGTTGTTGTGTTATTATTTTCTCTGAACATTTTCCACTTTTGCATCATGTTACATTGAAACACTTTTTGCGATTCTTTTTAATCACAGCGGTCCTGCGCCGTCTCCCTTCCACACTTCTACCTTCCACTTCTGCAGCTAGAATCCTTTAAAAAGGTTAAAAACCCAAGGCTCATCTTTAAACATGGACTCCGAGGCAGCTGCGCAGGAGACGAGGCTCCTCCGTGATCTTTCTCTTTGAAACGATCTCACTTCACACGACTCGTTATCCTTCTCGCAATTACGGATTCTTTTGACGGCGTGACTTTGCATAAATAATGGCTAATTGAATATAAATGGGACGTGATGGTATTTGATTATCTGTTTTTCATTTTCTGTAAAAGATTATGCAAATCGGGGCTAATCTGCATATCTGCGTACACAAGGAGAAAACTAAAACTGAAATGACTGGGTTATTATTATTATTATTATTATTATTATTATTATTATTGCATTTTTTTTTTGGAGAACACATTATAGGGAAAGTTCTTTAATCTCATGAATGTGGGATTAGTTTCACATTTCGGATGCGGCGCTCCGTGTTGGCGAGACGAGCGAGGTCATTGAGAGCGTGCCAGGCTTTCGCTTGCTTCACTAGGTGAAGACAAAAGGCCTAATGGAGTCGAAAGTGCCTTTGTTATTTTCCTTGAAGCTCCACTGAATCCTGGTATTTGTCACAAGCGCTCATTGTTAGCGGGCAGATGTGGCGGCTGACGGCCGCGCGCCCGTGATGAGTTTACTCTGACATGGCCTGTTTGAAGTTAATGGGAAAAATGAAAAGCCTATTACAGCACTGGATGGTGAATTACAGTTCACTCTGCCACCTAGTCGTGATCTTTCGGCCTTCCTCGCAATTTATACCGCTGTAGAAAACACAGGCGGTGGCGTGAGCTTGATAAATCCTTCCAGAATGGACTGAAAATGGGACGTCGGCTCAGAAAGTGTAATAACACACTCAAAACAAAATAAATCGACTCAATTCAAAACTTTTCCCCCGAAACCTTTGGGATTGAACGACAAAAACTTCTCTCGAACAAAACTTTCTCTCTTTCTCTCCGTCATAAACTTTTACTCTTTAATTCCCTGTTTATTCAAAGACAAAACATTAATGATGGATGATATTTCTGAGAAGAATATTGGTATGTTTTTTTTATTCTTTTTAAATAAATAAGAACACTCAGATTTGTTTTTGATGGCACGCGTTCGTTCACAGATCAATCCGGAGAGATAGATTATTCAGCGAGCGACGCTCCGGGCGGCTCCTGTGCTCGGCTCCGACTGAATTCCATGTGAAAGTTTTCCTTTCGATTCATATTAAGATCAATTTGGCCAGGTGCATCGATCGGCTGAAATGAGACGGTGAGTCGATAGGGAGTTTGTCATGAGATATTGGAAGAGAATAGTGCAGGAGAAATGTCTGTGTGTATTGAATAAAAGTTGTGTGGTGGAGGTCTTATAGAAAAATAATAATTAATGAAATAAAAATGAAAAAGCTGTTGCTTCTGTTGTTGTTCTCTCAGTGAGACTTCACCGGACCGTCGCTGGACACGTCAGGTTTTGGATTTATAAACGTCTCAAACAGGTCTAAGGGGCAGCAGGGAATGTGGGTTAAAGGTTAAAGTGAGTCGGAATGATCCGGACAACGTTCCAGCTGCATGTGTATAAGTGAGAGATTTGTTCTGTAGTTTGATGGAGAACAATGAAATCCAGTCGCTTTCTCAGGGAAAGAAAAAGTAAAAGACTTCATTACGTTTATTGTCCGAAATGTAATCAGATGTAAGACATGAATGACATAACCACATTGTTGTGAGTATGGTGTGTGTATGATGTGTGTATGGTGTGTGTATGATGTGTGTATGGTGTGTATGATGTGTGTATGGTGTGTGTATGATGTGTGTATGGTGTGAGCACGATGTGTGTATGATGTGTGTATGGTGTGTGTATGGTGTTTGTATGATGTGTATGGTGTGTGTATGGTGTGTGTATGATGTGTGTATGATGTGTGTATGGTGTGTATGGTGTGTGTATGGTGTTTGTATGATGTGTATATGATGTGTGTATGGTGTGTGCATGATGTGTGTATGGTGTGTGTATGGTGTGAGCATGATGTGTGTATGGTGTGTGTATGGTGTGTGTATGATGTGTGTATGGTGTGTGTATGGTGTGAGCATGATGTGTGTATGGTGTGACTATAGTGTATGTATGGTGTGTGTATGTTGTGTGTATGGTGTGACTATGGTGTATGTATGGTGTGTGTATGGTGTATGTATGGTGTGTGTATGGTGTGTGTATTTATGTGAGCATGATGTGTGTATGATGTGTGTATGGTGAGTGTATTTATGTGAGCATGATGTGTGTATGATGTGTGTATGGTGTGTGTATGGTGTGAGAATGATGTGTGTATGGTGTGTGTATGGTGTGTGTATGATGTGTGTATGGTGTGTGTATGGTGTGAGCATGATGTGTGTATGGTGTGACTATAGTGTATGTATGGTGTGTGTATGTTGTGTGTATGGTGTGACTATGGTGTATGTATGGTGTGTGTATGGTGTATGTATGGTGTGTGTATGGTGTGTGTATTTATGTGAGCATGATGTGTGTATGATGTGTGTATGGTGAGTGTATTTATGTGAGCATGATGTGTGTATGATGTGTGTATGGTGTGTGTATGGTGTGAGAATGATGTGTGTATGATGTGTGTATGATGTGAGCATGATGTGTGTATGATGTATGTATGGTGTGTGTATGATGTGAGCATGATGTGTGTATGATGTGTGTATGGTGTGTGTATGGTGTGTGTATGGTGTGAGCATGATGTGTGTATGGTGTGAGCATGATGTGTGTATGATGTGTGTATGGTGTGACTATGGTGTATGTATGGTGTGTGTATGGTGTGACTATGGTGTATGTATGGTGTGTGTATGGTGTGTGTATGGTTTGTGTATGGTGTGTTTGTGTCATGTATCATGTGTGGGATATATGATGTGTGTGTGTGTCATGTATCATGTATGTGTATGTGGTGTGTGTGTGTCTGTGTGTGTGTGTGTGTGTGTGTATGTGTGTGTATGATGTAAACTCTTTAATGACCTGATGTTCTTTCTGTTTTTCTCAGACTTCACACTATGTATAAAACCTTCTCGTCTTTTCTTACAGAAATCTGCTCCGTTTTTATTTCTGTAGTGTTTTGGGAAGTTTTTCTGCTTCCTCACAAAACATCAGCATGAAAACCTCATCATGGTGTTTGTCCTTTAAAGAACCGTGCGCTTAATTGTTCCTGGGTTTTTTCTTTAGTTGATTATGTGGCACGTTTACAAAATTTCATCCCTCCTCCACTTCCCCTAGGCACTTCCTCTTACACACCACTTTCATTTCTAAACTATACTTTTTTTGTTTTCTTTTACAAACTTTTTGTTGTGTGAAAAAAAAACAATTAACAAGGTCATTAAGCACAATTAGATTCAATTAAAAGACAAAAAATATCTCATTTATTCATGCAGCGTGGACTTTCTAAAAGTAGATAAAGTCGGATTTCTTCTTTTTTTTACATTGAATTACAATGAAATGAATCTCCTTGAGGCGAAACACTACAGGTAAAGAGTTCTGTTGGCTTTGTAATTAAAAAAAAATACATTAATTTATGCAAATAGGCTTTACCTAATTAAATGTGTCAATTTGCATAACAACTAAAATCTTTGAATGATATTAGAATTTAAATGTCTTCAAAGAGAAAAAAAGCTCTTGGTGAAAAATATATTGTTTTTATTGTTTTATTCAGAAAAATCTGCAAAGCGCTGTTCAAAAAATGCTTTGATGTACTTTTAATCAAATATTAAAAAAATATTTGTTTTTATTGGTTAAAAAAGATAAAGGAATGATGATTTGATCTATAAACTTTTAATTTGCTTCTAAACATATAAAAAGGACAGATATACAATATATAATACAATATATAACATTTCTGTATTTCTACAGTATGTGTAGAATTTATTGAGTGAGTGAGTGAGTGAGTGAGTGAGTGTGAGTGAGTGAGTGAGTGAGTGAGTGTGAGTGAGTGAGTGAGTGTCTGAGTGTGAGTGAGTGAGTGAGTTAGTGAGTGTGTGAGTGTGAGTGAGTGAGTGAGTGAGTGAGTGAGTGTGTGAGTGTGAGTGAGTGAGTGTGAGTGAGTGAGTGAGTGTCTGAGTGTGAGTGAGTGAGTGAGTTAGTGAGTGTGTGAGTGTGAGTGAGTGAGTGAGTGAGTGAGTGGGTGTGTGTGAGTGTGAGTGAGTGAGTGAGTGTGAGTGAGTGAGTGAGTGAGTGGGTGTGTGAGTGGGTGAGTGTGAGTGAGTGAGTGTCTGAGTGTGAGTGAGTGAGTGAGTGAGTGAGTGTGTCAGTGTGTAAGTGAATGAGTGAGTGTGTGTGTGTGTGAGTGAGTGAGTGAGTGTGTCAGTGTGTAAGTGAATGAGTGAGTGTGTGTGTGTGTGAGTGAGTGAGTGTGTGAGTGAGTGAGTGGGTGTGAGAGAGTGAGTGTGTGAGAGAGTGAGTGTGTGAGAGAGTGAGTGTGTGAGTGATTGAGTGAGAGAGTGAGTGTGTGAGAGAGTGAGTGTGTGAGTGATTGAGTGTGTGAGTGAGTGAGTGAGTGAGTGAGTGAGTGAGTGAGTGAGAGAGTGTGTGAGAGAGTGTGTGTGTGAGTGATTGAGTGTGTGAGCGATTGAGTGTGTGAGTGAGTGAGTGTGTGAGTGTGTGAGTAAGTGTGTGAGTGAGTAAGTAAGTATGTGAGTAAGTGTGTGAGTGTGTGAGTGAGTGAGTGTGTGAGTGAGTGAGTAAGTGTGTGAGTGAGTAAGTGTGTGAGTGTGTGAGTAAGTGTGTGAGTGAGTGAGTGACTGATTGACCGATTGATTGATCTTTTTATAGTCTCCATCAGTTCTAGGATTTTTCTGTAACGGGGCCATTAAGGGGCCACATGTTACATTCAGGGGCCAAGTACAGAGTACATTCAAGCACACAAAATAATTTATTCAGTACGGAGCAAATACATTTCGGCAACATTCCTTTTTCCAACGCTCGAGTGCCGCCGATTGTTTGGGGGGTTGAATCGCATCTGTGATTGTTGTTAAAAATTCTCCGGTTGCTCTTCTCGTCAATGATTGATGGAACGGGGGCCAATCAGGGGCCAATCAGATTTCAGCAGGGGCCAGGGCCCCTGTGTCCCCGTCTCTGGAACCGCCCCTGGTTTCCATATAGTTTGTGTAACGTATCTGAATTAAAGTCAATAACATTAAAGCAGTTATAAACAGTGCTTTTCTGAACAGACAATTTTTTTTAAATTAATAACAAAAGAACATTGAATGCAGAAACTCTTCTATCCTGAAGATGCTTCATCCTTATCTCTGACTGTAACAAAGCTTGTGTACATGTGAGGAATTAAAAATAAATAAATAAATAAATAAATAAATAAATAAATAAATAACAAATAAAAGAAAATGTCAGAGATTTTCGAATCCGAATCTTCTGACCAATCAGAATCTTTAATGTAACATCGCAGTGGACTGAAAGTTTTATGAGGGATTATTAAGGACGTTGGTGCTATATGAGGTTAAAGTTTTCTTTCAGCGCTCATTTTGTCCATATTTATGCACCAGGAAGGATTCTGGTTTGTATTCCACTTCAGCCTGATGATCAAAGTCAGCGCGGTTGTTTTATCCATATTGCTGCTGGAAGACAAATTATCGTCTGGAAGAAAAAGGACAGACGCCTTTGAAAGAGGCTGGAGATTGAATGCATAACTATGAGGGTCCGTGTTCCTTGACAGCTGCAGATTAGACAATGAAAGTACGAGGCATCAACATGGATCACACGCAGCCTCTTGAAGCTTTCGCCTAAACGGGAAAGGGAGGGAGGCACGGACGATCGCTCCTCTAAATGATGATTGATCTTTCTCTCAGCGTTAGCTCAACTGCCAAATGCATGTGATTAAAGAGTGCTCAGTATATCCACTTAAACACCAGGGTGTGACCCACATGACCATGGAAATAACAGCTACAGGCTCATTGACTGATATGTGCCTGCCTTCTTAGCCTGCTTTTCTCATCACTGGCTAATTGGGGCAGAGTTCGATTGCAGATCTTCGCGGCTGCTTTCGCATTTTAAAAAGCTGCCACTCAAACTCCGGTCGCTTTATTCAGCCCCAGTCATTTTTCAGACATGAAAGTCTGAAAGAAAAAAATGTGTTTTTTTTCCGACTCATTGATCTCAGGCGGGGGTCACGGTGGCTTAGTGGTTAGCACGTTGGCCTCACACCTCCAGGGCTGGGGGTTCGATTCCCGCCTCCACCTTGTGTGTGTGGAGTTTGCATGTTCTCCACGTGCCTCGGGGGTTTCCTCCGGGTACTCCGGTTTCCTCCCCCGGTCCAAAGACATACATGGTAGGTTGATTGGCATCTCTGGAAAATTGTCCGTAGTGTGTGATTGCGTGAGTGAATGAGAGTGTGTGTGTGTGTGCCCTGTGATGGGTTGGCACTCCGTCCAGGGTGTATCCTGCCTTGATGCCCAATGACGCCTGAGATAGGCACAGGCTCCCCGTGACCCGAGGTAGTTCAGATAAGTGGTAGAAAATGAGTGAGTGAGTGAGTGATCTCAGGCGTGCGAAACCGATTCAGAGTGAAATCGATCCTTGTGATTTGTTTTGATTTGAAACCAAAATGCAAAACAGTTCAGTCATAAATACAGAATGAAATGAAAGGTAGATGATGAAAAAAGGTAGAAAGTTTTATCTTTATGTGAGAGCGCTAGCGACACGTCCTTACTTTTTTCAAGCTGTTTGAAAAGTCACGCTATCATTGTTTGTCCTAAAGCATTACAAGATTATTGTGTTTATCACTGAGTTAGAGTATATGATAATGTGTGAATGTCCTACTGTAGAAAAGTGACAACACGTGGTATCATGTCTCTATACGTACGACACCAACACTAAATCATTTATTAGATTGTTATAAATAATAAATAATTAACATCTAGACATTTTTTTCTTTCTGTAAATTTCTAAATTGAATTTTTTGGGTCCTTAAACCTGCCGCTGCGTCCGAATATTCTGAGATTCTGCAGTACGGCGCCGATGCACACTGCGCTATCCCATGTGTTTATACTGTACTTCAACAGCACATGAGTACATCATTAATAGGATAAAGGTTTAAACAAGTTGCGGTTTTGTTGTTAATCTGACATCATAGGTCACATGACAATGCCATCATAGCTGATGCAGTACATTGGGATTGTATTCATACTACAAGCATATACTGATCAGTATGTCCTGTACTGGTGGCTAAGCAGGAGCTACTGAATCAAATACAGTAATGAGTGAATCGAATACAGTAGCTACTGAATCAAATACAGTAATGAGTGAATCGAATACATTAGCTACTGAATCAAATACAGTGATGAGTGAATCGAATACAGTAGCTACTGAATCAAATACAGTGATGAGTGAATTGAATACAGTAGCTACTGAATCAAATACAGTGATGAGTGAATCGAATACAGTAGCTACTGAATCAAATACAGTGATGAGTGAATCGAATACAGTAGCTACTGAATCAAATACAGTGATGAGTGAATCGAATACAGTAGCTACTGAAACAAATACAGTAATGAGTGAATTGAATACAGTAGCTACTGAATCAAACGCAGTAGGGAGTGAAACAAACTAAACAAACTAATTAAATCATTATACCAATAACTACCTTTAAACATTTTGTGTGTTTGTTTTTTCAAATGTCCAGAACTTGTGGCATTGCTTTATCTCTGTCTTCATTCATATTCAGAGTCAATTCAGAGTCGATTCAAAGTCGAATAACTTTCACCCCAGCATTTGTTCAAATATGGACACACACACACACACACACACACACACACACACGCAAAAGTATTCTGCTCTAATGCTCTAAACCCTGTGTATGTCATATTTCCCTTCAGATTTATTATTTTATTATACAAGTTTTTTTTTTGTTGTTGTGGGTTTTTAAAGCGCATTACGCTGACCTCAGCCATTACGGCTTCATGAATGATCTGGACATAAATTCCAAACCCTCTGTGTAAAATTATTTCATCCGGACGATTTGGCATCCAGCGTTTGTTCCATATGGTGTTCAGTTGATATGGGAGTTATTCTGGGATTTAACTGTTGACTGTGACTCGCCTCCAAGTTTGCACAGAGACAAAGCCAAATCTGGATATCTCGGCCACCGGTACACAAATCTTTCAGTATCACGAGAGAATGCTGCCTGTAATCTTTATTGCCCAAGCAAATAGGGTTTCTAAATCTCCCGAGAAACAGCAATAAAGTTTGCCGTTCCAGCCACGTCAATCCGTCCTTCTCTCCGGCTGCTCCGTATCTATTAAAGCTGCCGAGTCAGAATATTAATACACAATGACATTATGACATGAGGGATGTTCCACTATGCAGCTGAGTGACATTTACATTTTCTAAAGACAGTTCGGTTTCTCACAAATGGTATTAAATTGATTTTGCTAGAGGTTTGGACATGATTGTTATAATTATTTTATTGTTGAAGAAGAGAAAGAAAACTTTTAGCCTTTTTTTAACTCGTTATTTACTCCAACAGTCCAGGTAGAGAAGCAGGTCACAAGTCTTACGTTTGCTAGTTTAGCTTTCTGATGGAGCTACAAAGGTACTGTAGCTAACTGGAATTTCCTATCTTGGATTAATTAAGTGTTTTATTATCCCCAGACAACTTGTCTTGTCCCATCCTTTCCTGTCTTGTCCCATCCTGTCCTGTCTTGTCTTGTCCCATCCTGTCCTGTCCTGTCCTGTCTTGTTTTCTCTTGTCTTGTCTTGTCTTAGCCTATTCTATCCCGTCCTGTCCCGTCTTGTTCCATCCTTTCCCGTCTTGTCTTCTCCCATCCTGTCCTGTCCTGTCCCATCCTGTCCTGTCCCGTCTTGTTCCATCCTGTCCCGTCTTGTCTTGTCCTGTCTTGTCCCATCCTGTCCTGTCTTGTTTTCTCTTGCCCTGTCTTGTCTTGTCTTAGCCTATTCTATCCCGTCCTGTCCCGTCTTGTTCCATCCTGTCCCGTCTTGTCTTCTCCCATCCTGTCCTGTCCTGTCCCATCCTGTCCTGTCCCGTCTTGTTCCATCCTGTCCCGTCTTGTCTTGTCCTGTCTTGTCCCTTCCTGTCCTGTCTTGTTTTCTCTTGCCCTGTCTTGTCTTGTCAGCCTATTCTATCCCGTCCTGTCCCGTCTTGTTCCATCCTGTCCCGTCTTGTCTTGTCCTGACCTGTCCTGTCTTGTCCCATCCTGTCCTGTCCTGTCCTGTCTTGTTTTCACTTGTCCTATCTTGCCTTGTCTTATCCCATTCTATCCTGTCCTGGCCCGTCTTGTTGCATCCTGTCCCGTCTTGTCTTGTCTTGTCCCGTCCTGAATCTATTACCGAAGCAATTAATGCCCCAAATGGAAGCCATAAAACCAATTTTTAAAAATAAACCATTTTGTGAAATCCAAGTCCAGTTTTTTGCGATAATTCCAACTTTAGAATCCCAAGGATGGGGACGAAGTAGGTGGAGCTATGTTAAACAAGTAAGTTGTTTTCCAACACAGCTGCCTTGTGTGTCACGTATTTATAGGTTGTTAAGTTTAACTGTTTAGTCTATTTCTTTAATGTAGTGAAACCATAATAAGAAATACAGAATTTCTACCCTGCACCTTCCGTACACATCCCTACGAACAAGCCGTGCTAGCTGCTGTCCTGGAAAATTAACCCCACATCTTACTGACCAATCAGAATCCAGAATTCATCATGTTTACATATTCTGCTTATTACCGGTATCAGAGTTTGTTTAAGTCAGCAGTCTAACTCTATAACTCACACAAAGACAAAACAAACATTCTTTTCATCTCTTCGTATCCTGGGGCGTTTTTGTGTTTTAAGATTCCTGATCCATTTTTAATTCGACCTACTTTGTGTAATTATTCTCACCTGGTCAGCAGTTTTCTGACTGCGCTTTACTTTGAAGTGCTTCCTGGAGCTGAATAATAAGTCTTGTGGTACTTTTTTTTTTCAGTATGAAAAGCAGGAACATGGAGTTGAGGCTGCTTTAAATGACCGCTGTCTCGAGCAGCTCTTTTTTTTCTCCCACAGAGATTTCCTTTATGATGAGTCAAATCTGTCTTTTCTAAGACTTCGCACCACATCGATTAGAATCCAGAACGAAAGGCAGGTGGAGGCGTGCGGACGGCGAACCTTTTCCTCGTCGTCCTCGGCCCTGGCGTCTGCGTCCGCTATCGTGAATTTGTCGTAATTTGGAAACAGTCAGTCAAAAAAGTGTCTCGGCAGAAAGATGGAGGAAAACGACTGAATATTTCATCATCCCGGGAATGGCAGTGGATGTGTGAGGTCACCTCAGTGTTGATTTCCTTTCTGGTGCCAATAAATGAGAAGAGGACAAACAGGACAAAGGGTTTCATGTCAAAACAAATCATAGGACAGATTCTTATTATGCAAATCCATCAGGGCTGCTGATATTCGCTCACGTTACGCCCGGAAGCTTATGAGCTTTCTGCAGCTCTCTTCTAAAAAAAACTGTTTCTATTTCCATCAGTCTGAGATTTATTTCTTTTTCACTGAAATCCCCAGGTACCCTGAAGGAATTAGTTGGACTTAACGTATCATGAAATGTCTGGGGATGCTGGGAATTGTGTTTTGTGAATTTATCTCTGAAGCCGTCAGATGCACATCATGCTGCTGAAGGCAAGTTAATGCACGAGTCGGGATGCAGTCGTATCAAAGGGATTTTCATTCTTCTTCTGGGGTCAATTCATCGACGGTTAGAGCTTTAAACCCAAAAAGAAGAAAAGAAGATGGGGTTTGAGGGGGTACTTGGGGGTGGGGGGTATCACTGGGGCTTTGGGTGTTTGTGAGATGGGGCGGAGTTAGTGTTAGTACATCTATCTATCTATCTATCTATCTATCTATCTATCTATCTATCTATCTATCTATCTATCTATCTATCTATCTATCTATCTATCTATCTGTCTGTCTGTCTGTCTGTTTGTCTGTCTGTCTGTCTGTCTGTCTGTCTGTCTGTTTGCCCAGTGGGGCAGAGTTAGTGTTAGTACATCTATCTATCTATCTATCTATCTATCTATCTATCTATCTATCTATCTATCTGTCTGTCTGTCTGTCTGTCTGTCTGTCTGTCTGTCTGTCTGTCTGTCTGTCTGTCTGTATGTCCAGTGGGCCGGAGTTAGTGTTAGTACATCTATCTATCTATCTATCTATCTATCTATCTATCTATCTATCTATCTATCTTTCTGTCTTTCTGTCTTTCTGTCTTTCTGTCTGTCTGTCCAAGCAGCACACTGAAAATTTCCTATTTTTAAATTCAGCAATTATTTCTGTATAAATAGAAGACGGACAAATAAATAAATAAATACATACATACATATATAGATATCTGAGAAAGAATCCAAACCTACATGCCAATTAACCTTATAAATTCTTTTTTTTTAATATCTATATCATGTGTCAGATTTTTCTCCACCCCAGTCACGGCACGATTACATTTTGATTACTGCGCAGCTCACAGAAGCCCAATTAAAGTGAAGGTGAGACGAGGAGTTTGTATCATTAGTGGAGCACAATGGCCTCTGAAACGAGGTAATTATTGTACACAATCACGCTGAAAAGGTCAGCACAAAAACCGCCAGCACCATCTTCTTCTTCTTCTTCTTCTTCTTCTTCTTCTTCTTCTTCTTCTTCTTCTCTTTTTTTGCTGCAGAAAACAGAACACTTTTCTGAGACACAGTCCTCTTGTCGTGTCCTTAACCAGAAACCGGTCCTGCATCTGATCACGGATTTGTCCTGGATATACTTCTGAAATCAACCTGAAGTGTTCACACCTGAGGCTTTATTTGTTCTCACAAGATCGTAAGGTGATTTCTGTAGCACAGGTTAGACACAGCGTTCATCTTCAACATGTCTGCCATGTCCGATGTGTGTGTGTTTGTGTACAGTACGTCAAAATCCGATCCGTCTTATTAAACACTACTTACTGTTTGTCTGTGTTTTGTTTCTCTTAACTTACAATACAGTTACCACACGGTGCTCCAGAATCATTCTGATTGGTCAGAAGGTGTTGATTTAATTTCTATGACAGTTAATAATATAAGATGGGCTTGAGGGGTAGTTGGGGTGGGGGGCATCACTGGGGCTTAGGGTGTTGATGATGTGGGTGGGGTGGTTGTTTCTACCTTATGTGACAACAAGAAGATGGAAAAATAGATGAAACGTTTGACGTTGCTCCTACATAAAGAAATAAATCCAGTGTGTTTTTGTTTTTTTCTGCAGATCCCTGATTAGATTCTGTGATCACAATAATTAATGATTGCTATTTTAATATATGATATACACTAAAAGTGGTCGATTGCATACGTTAAATATATTGTATTTATTTTCCTATAAATATTTGAGATTTACTTATTACTTATGTAGAAATAAGTTTAGAGCTTATAAATTAATTAATTAATTAACAATTAATTAAATCATTAAATCATTAAATTAATTAAAATTAATAAACAAATATCCAGCTCTAACTATGAATTAGTTTCTAGACCCAGTTTATCTTCCTTTAGAAAGTAAAGGTTTTTCCCCTAATTTAGACCTTCTGTTTTTGTGACATTAATTTATTATTTAATATATGTTATTATCATGTTATTACTATGTTATTACTAGTAATATCATGTTATTACTACGTTATTACTAGTAATAACATGTTATTACTACGTTATTACGCATATTACTGCGTTATAACCTGATATTTGTGTAAGTGAGGTTAATTCAAGCCGTTGTCAGAGGCAGACTCTGAGTTTTGGTGGAGATGTGGGATCTCCATGTGCTCTTCAGAGACGTGTGTTTTGGTTGTAGCTGAAGGCAAAAGCAGCAGCTGGTAATAAAAGCAGGCTGGCAGCGAGAACCGGAGCAGAACTCACGGTCTGGATCTTATACAGAGGGAACGCTCTGCTTTGTTTCTCAAACTCAAAGTCTGATCAATACTCAGAGTCTGAAAGTACAAAGACAAAGAGCAGACGAAGGAGAGAAGAAAAAAACATATACGGGGTTTCTCACCATGGCTGAACTTTTCTTCAGGATTTTTGGCTTTAGATCCCTTTTTTCTTTCTTCTTAAAGTTAGCACTGTTTTTTATACACTAACTTACAGTAGGCTGCATCTGAGGTTCCTCAGATAGACGATGCTATATTTGCTACTTCATGTGTCCGAGCTACAAAATAGTGAAAACATAATCGTGTGCAGTCGCTTTTATCACTGCATCATGTTTGTGATGGAAATAAACAGTGAGAATTTCAGAGATCGTAGTTGGTTTATTTTCATGGAGTGAAGGCAATAAAAAACTTTAAAAACCGTCCGAGTTTGTCTGTGTGATGTCTGTAAAAATAAAAGTAAAGGAACAAGACGAACATGTGAGCGACTGACAGAACACAAAACCGGGTCATAAAAAAAGAATGTGATGAAATACATATGGATAATAAAACATGATAAAAACATATCAAGCAATGAAATGATTCATCACAACTCCAAAAGAACATGATGTCTCATACAGATACAACTCCCAATAAGGAAAGAAAGGGGCGGGACTAAGCAGGAAGTGTATCGAGTGTTCTAGGAATGGGTTTTTGGTTCGTGCTTAACACAAGATCGAGATCATTTCATGTTAAATTTTACAGCATAAAAGAACAATAAAATTTCACTCATCAAGTGACTACAAAGGACGCCGGAGATGATCGTAAAAATGAAAAGTCATCACGTCATACAGGAAAAATCATCACGAAAAATCATTTGTTAAATAAAGACTGAAAGAGTTGAAAGCTTAGTTGTGGTGATGTCATGTGAAGTCATGTGACCGTGCTGAAGTTTATAACTTTGTGAGCAAAATGTATCAGAATAATAAACTTTTTTTTATTTCTTATTATCTGCAATAATCCAACCACCAGTGAAAAAGTCCTCCTGGAACCAAAGCGAAAGGGTCAAACTAGAAACCGGGGTCATCACTGAAGCACTGTTTAGATCACAGAATTAAAGATGACACACAAAGAGACAAGAACATCAGCTAGAACTCTAACAGGATCATTCAATTCAATTCAATTAATTTTAATTGTATAGCACTTTTAAGAAATACCATTGTCTCAAAGCAGCTTTACAGGATTATAGAAACAGAAAAGAGAGAAAAAGAAAAAAATATATAAAATAAGAAGAAAATATGAGCAAGCTGGAGGTGACGGCGGCAAAGAAAAACTCCTTGTGTCAGGATCCAGCTCGGACTTTGGCTATGTGCGTTTGTTTATGTTCTGTGTCACGTGTTCACTACACTACAGTACACTATACTACAGTACACTACAGTACAGTACACTATACTACAGTACACTACAGTACACTATACTACAGTACACTACAGTACACTATACTACAGTACACTACACTACAGTACACTATCCTACAGTACACTACACTACAGTACACTATACTACAGTACTCTACAGTACAGTACACTATACTACAGTACACTACAGTACAGTACACTATACTACAGTACACTACACTACAGTACACTATACTACAGTACACTACAGTACAGTACACTATACTACAGTACACTACACTACAGTACACTATACTACACTACACTACAGTACACTATACTATAGTACACTACAGTACACTATACTACAGTACACTACAGTACACTATACTATAGTACACTACAGTACACTATACTACACTACACTACAGTACACTATACTACACTACAGTACAGTACACTATACTACAGTACACTACAGTACAGTACACTATACTACAGTACACTACACTACAGTACACTATACTACAGTACACTACAGTACAGTACACTATACTACAGTACACTACACTACAGTACACTATACTACACTACACTACAGTACACTATACTACAGTACACTACAGTACACTATACTATAGTACAGTACAGTACACTATACTACACTACACTACAGTACACTATACTATAGTACACTACAGTACACTATACTATAGTACACTACAGTACACTATACTACACTACACTACAGTACACTACAGTACAGTACACTATACTACAGTACACTACACTACAGTAAACTATACTACAGTACACTACAGTACAGTACACTATACTACACTACACTACAGTACACTATACTATAGTACACTACAGTACACTATATTACAGTACACTACAGTACACTATACTATAGTACACTACAGTACACTATACTACACTACACTACAGTACACTATACTACAGTACACTACAGTACAGTACACTATACTACAGTACACTACACTACAGTACACTATACTACACTACACTACACTACACTATACTATAGTACACTACAGTACACTATACTACAGTACACTACAGTACACTATACTACACTACACTACAGTACACTATACTATAGTACACTACAGTACACTATACTACAGTACACTACAGTACACTATACTATAGTACACTACAGTACACTATACTACACTACACTACAGTACACTATACTATAGTACACTACAGTACACTATACTACAGTACACTACAGTACAGTACACTATACTACAGTACACTACACTACAGTAAACTATACTACAGTACACTACAGTACAGTACACTATACTACACTACACTACAGTACACTATACTATAGTACACTACAGTACACTATATTACAGTACACTACAGTACACTATACTATAGTACACTACAGTACACTATACTACAGTACACTACAGTACACTATACTACACTACACTACAGTACACTATACTATAGTACACTACAGTACACTATACTACAGTACACTATACTATAGTACACTACAGTACACTATACTACAGTACACTACAGTACACTATACTACACTACACTACAGTACACTATACTATAGTACACTACAGTACACTATACTACACTACACTACAGTACACTATACTACACTACAGTACACTATACTATAGTACACTACAGTACACTATACTACAGTACACTACAGTACACTATACTATAGTACACTACAGTACACTATACTACAGTACACTACAGTACACTATACTACACTACACTACAGTACACTATACTATAGTACACTACAGTACACTATACTACAGTACACTACAGTACACTATACTACAGTACACTACAGTACACTATACTATAGTACACTACACTACACATGTAGTGTAACACTCCAGTACTATATACCACACCACACTGCACTATACAATACTACACTACACTACAGTACATTAAAATACACTAAATTACATTACACTACACTACAGTACATTACAGTACAGAACACTACAATATACCACACCACACCACACCACCCCACACCACACCACACCACACTACAGGCTTCCCTCCTGACGGTTTTCCTGAGAGAGCAAACGTCACGGAAAACATGGATCATCCAGACACACAATTAACACATCAGACATGACTCGTTCACACAGAGTTCAGCTCAGACGCCAGGAACAGGAGAAGAAGAAGAAGAAGAAGAAGAAGAAGAAGAAGAAGAAGAAGAAGAAGTACTAAAAGAGGAATTAGACAACTCCAGGGCGAGGCTCAGGGCAATGTTCGTCTGATATCAAAAAGGAATTAAACAAATCTTATGGAAAAGCAAACTTTTTCACACCTCTGGTTCTTCATATGTTTTCTGTCTTAGGACAAATATTTGGCCTAAGATCCAACCAAAACCATGCATGTGTGTGTGTGTGTGTGTGTGTGTGTGTGTGTGTGTGTGTGTGTGTGTGTGTGTGTGTGTTTGTGTTTGTACAGACACTAGACTACACTACACTATAATACACTACACTACTGTGTGTGTGTGTGTGTTTGTGTACAGACACTAGACTACACTACACTACACTACACTACACTACACTACTGTGTGTGTGTGTGTGTGTGTGTTTGTGTACAGACACTAGACTACACTACACTACACTACACTTTACTACACTACACTACACTACACTTTACTACACTACACTACACTACACTACACTACACTACTGTGTGTGTGTGTGTGTGTGTGTGTGTGTGTGTGTGTGTGTGTGTGTTTTATCTCCACATGAGAGTTCAGAGTTTTCTTCATCTCTGAACTTCTCAGAACTGTTATTTTTTCTTTCGTCACCTATTTTCTCGTCTGCTTCTCTTTTATCTTCTTCTTCTCCCTTTTTTGGACCAGAACCCTTCATCTCCACTGCCTCACACTCCTGATATTAACTTAATTACGTACTTCAGTTGTTGACGTGAGAACTCCAGAAGTCTACCAAAGCATGTAATTGAAGCTTTTTTGGACAGAGCTGCCTGTTGCTCGCTTCACACAATAGCGAGATAAAAAAGGCTGTTGACTCGAAAGCTTGTGTCTCTTTTTTATTTTTTCTTAGAAGACGGAATTACAGTCCAAGTGCAGCATGTAGTTTAACAGGAAAGTTTGATTTTTAAATGTACAAGATAGATAGATAGATAGATAGATAGATAGATAGATAGATAGATAGATAGATAGATAGATAGATAGAACTTAACTGTCATTGCATAGTACAGGTACTCAGCAATAAAATGCAGTTTGGCATCTACCAGAAGTGCAAAGAGCAGCAATTGTGCAAATAGACAAGTGCAGATAAATATGTAGCATATGTACAGCATGTTATATATATATATATATATATATATATATATATATATATATATATATATATATATATATATATACTACAAATTAACCTGTATTATGGGGTATTATGTATTGTGGGGACTGACCAATAGCATCCATATGTGAAAAAATATGAAATTCAACAAATTTTGGACATACGAGGTTTCCGCCCGACAGCGACGACATGTAAACATATGTACAGTGAAAAAATATAAAGGCTATAGCAGTGCAGAGATGTGTGGACATTGTTGAAAAGTACAAGTGAATGGTTCTATGTCTATGGCAATGGAAAACATGTGCAGACACTGTTGAAAAGGGACAACAAGTAAAAGGTTATACGGTTGTGGCATTAAAAAAATGTGCAAGCTGAATAAACAAGTCCTATATATATATATATATATATATATATATATATATATATATATATATATATATATATATATATATATATATATACTGTATATGAATGTGAAATGAACAGTAAGTTATATATAGATACAGGTAAATAAAATAGTGCAGATGTATGTAAGGCACAATATGTATGGAGAATGAGGAGTATAAAAAATACAATATGTAATATGTATATTGTACGTATAATTGTACAGACGTTATATACTGTACAGTGTATTTTACAATGTTCTAACGGTGTAGTGTTCAGTAATACTGTAGAGTTCAGTATGATGGTGGATGGAAAAAAAAACTGCCACTGAACCCGCTGGTTCTGTTGCGTATGTTGATGGAAGGAGTTTAAACAGTTTGTGACTGGGATGTGAGGAACCCTTGATGATGTTGTGAGCTCTGTGCAGACATCTGCTTTGGTGAAAGTGCTCAATGGCAGGTAGTTGTGTGTCAGTGATGCGTTGGGCGATGTTGACCACAGTTTGCAGGGCTTTACGTTTACTGACAGTGATGACATACAGTGATGGAGTTGGTCAGGATGCTCTCGATGATGCAAGAGAGCAGAAGATACGTTCTTACGCTGTTGTTACATGTTAAAACACCAGGACATCTTCACATCTGATACGTATCATTTACCAATGTCAGAAATCTTTCTATATAAAATAAAAATCTATAAATATTCTGTCCATCCTTCACATCAGCAGAGAGAAAATCTCTTAAACTTTTTCTCCTTTCATAGCGACGCCTTTTTCAAAATAATAATTTTTTTAAATAATTGGAAATCTCTGAACTACGTCAGTTCAAATGAAATCTCTTTGTATCGTCGTCTCTCGTCTTAAATCATACTAATTTTCCTGGAATGAGTTTGATCTAATTTTTGTGTGGAATCTGTCCAGCGTCAGTGTAATGTTAATCAGGTTAATTTGTAGTCCTGACTTTATTGACATCTAATTAACACAAAAACAGATAAAACCGGTTTGTAACCAGCTTCTGATATTATATACAGCTTCTGTAAGTCTGGCCACGCCCCTTTCACGCCCCTCCTCCTCATTAACCTCCTCTAATTCAGCAGATGATACGGACCAATCAGCGTTATTTGGCTTGAAAGCATGATGGTGTGTTCCACATGAAATGAAGGAAACTCCTGGAAATGTAAATGATCCTCGATGCTACAGTAAACTGCCTCCACTTGTGTGTGTGTGTGTGGGGGGGTGGGGGTCTTATTATAGACTGGCATCTCATCCAGGGTGTATTCCTGGGAAAGATTCCGGATCCTTCGTCATATCGACCGGGATAAAGCGCTTCCTAATGATGGATGAATAAACGAATCATTTCTATTAAACTTCCGCAGGTGTACTGTACACGGAACCACTATTCCATTCCATAACATCTTTTAATATCTGCTGAAGTGTGTGTGTGTGTGTGTCGGAATGTTGAATGTCTCCAGATGTCTGCCTTTTAACATCGAGGCTCCGTTTCTTTAGCAAGCAATTAGGCCGAGAAAATAATGTGAAAAGAGACTGGGGAGAAAAAAGTCCAAATGAAGCAGCTCATTAATTGTGTTCTTCAGAAGCAGCAGCTGCGACGGACTCGTTCTTTCCTTCAGGCCGAGCTACAGATGGAAACCGATCAACGTACAACTCTCACAACTCTCCTTTTCTCTAACGATGCTAATAAGAACGGTGATAATCAAAACAATCAGAATCTGATCGTTTCTTTGAAGAAGCTCGTCTGGGTCTTATTGGAAATCGGACGAAGAGGAAGAAGAGGCATGAATGAAAAAAAAAATGATATTAAATTTATTATAATGAGATTTATTTAAAGCAAAATTCAAAGGTAGTCTGATTAATTATGAAACGTTCCATTTGGGGTGACGGAAAGAGTCATTTTGGAAAATGAGTGTTTGGTTTTATTAATAAATGATTCAGTCATAATTGCGAGCGAGTCGCAGGACCTTGATGTCAAACCCTGAGTTCGATCAGAGAAGGTTTATGGAATGACTCCAGAAAAAAGAATCAGAGAAAACTTTCCTTCTTTCCTTTTCCTTTCTTGGGTTGCGGATGTTCGTCGGCGTCTATTCCGTGCCGGATGTACGATCCCGATCCCTACAGCTATGAATAATAAACACCACTAACTTCTTGCGCTTATTGATTTGTGATTCATTCTGTAATACAGTCGAGGTTTTCAGCCGAAGCTTTGTAATTACGACTCGGTGTTTGTTGATTAGTGAGAAACGCTGCACGGAGAGAAAAAGGAAAAGAAATATATCATCTGAGTTTCTGAGTGTAACTCTATACAGTTCAAAATAAATTACTGTAAAACAGAAACTTATTATTGGTGCTGAATTTTTATAAATGAATTAGTCTCACAAAATGTACTTTATCATGATAAAGATGAACAGAAGGAAAAATCTAGGAGTATCGATTCTATTTAATCTTGTTTATGTGATGAATCGCTATCTGTTGCCATAGCGATTTGAGGTTTGGGGGAACAGAATTAGCATGTGTTACACGTAACTAGCTAACTTAAACCGAGTGAGGAGAACAAACTGCACAATTAATGTGTGTTTATTACGTTTAACCTTTACACTCTGTGTTTATTTACTTCTTGATTGCTGATCAGAAAGAGGAAAGACTGAATAATTAGACCTCATAATACACTCATTCATTTTCTACCGCTTATCCGAACTACCTCGGGTCACGGGGAGCCTGTGTCTATCTCAGGCATCATCGGGCATCAAGGCAGGATACACCCTGGACGGAGTGCCAACCCATCGCAGGGCACTCACACACACTATCATTCACTCACACACTCACACACTACGGACAATGTGAGCTATGTCCTCTATGATTTATTACAGTTATTGACAGTGTATAAAACTCTCCATGGTGCAATTATAGGTAAATAATCAACAACTCATCATCCAGGTCACTTTTCATCATCGATCATTGATTAATGTCATCGTTAAGGTTTTACCTCGGACTCTCATAAAGCACTGACACTGGAGACTCCTTCCTTAAAGATTTTCGGATTGCGTTTCCGTGACCCTTCAGCTTTACACGTCCCCGTGGACGAGCCTTAACTTCTTTAATTCAAACGGATTTATCAGGATCATAAATAACAAAACTTTAGCAGGGAATCGTTTATTATAATCATCCACACACCAGGTCGAGATTGGGATCGTTAGTCTGCGTTAATGTTCCAAACTTTTCCTCTTTTTAATTAGTGTTCGTCTTGTTCTTTAAGGCAAAACGAGCAATTATCTTTTTGAGAAACGTGATAGATTGTTGTATCCATATAATTTGGTAAATTATTTGGTAAATAAATACGTTGATAAATTGCATAAAAACTTCACCAAAAAAATGGTAATCAAAATATATTTAAAAAATGCTGGCTAAAAATGTAAATAAATAATATTCGCGATTAGTAAAAAAAAAAAAAAAAAAAAAAAAAAAAAAGATTTTTTTTGATAAGATTATTAATGCTATTAAAATTGTTATAATAATGAAGGTAATATAACAGTATTTATAATAAATGTTAAATAAATTAAATGTTCTTAGAGATTAACAAAGAATGAACAGGATTTGTTTTTCATTTAAATGTATTTTATTTACTACACTTTACTATCTATTGCTTAGTTTGACTTAATAATTTTTTCAAAGTTTCCACTCGATTCATGTTAAATTCTAATCATTTATATTAAAACTCGTCTCTCTGCAGTTCCTCTAAACGCCTTTGCATGAATTCTCACTGGGATGCAGCGCTGACAGAACCTCCTCCATCTTCTCCATCTCACGCTTACCACTTTTGGGGTGTGAAACTGAAAAGATGAGGTCTCTCTCTCTCTCTCTCTCTCTCTCTCTCTCTCTCTCTCTCTCTCTCTCTCTCGCACCCGGTGGCAGAAAGGCTTCGTGTGATAGATGTGTGCGAAAATAAATACTAAATGACGGGTAATTAGAGACACCTGAGGAAGATTAGCCATCATGGGCACACCTGGGGAAACTCACAGCCATCCATCCATCCTTCCATCCTTCCATACTTGCATTCGATAGCATCAGTGCACGTCGCTGATGGAGGAAGCAAGAGACGGAGGGAAGGGAAGGCGAGAGAGGTAAATCAGATACGACAGGCTGCTCCCACCTTTTTCTACGCTTTTAGGAAGAGGAAGGTTTCCAAAATCCTGCACCTGAGACGAGGGAAAAAACCTGCTGAGATTTTCTGACCTTATTTCATGCCACGAATGTGAAGGTGACTGAAGCTTCATTACACTCCCAGTATATTATTATTTAAATACCAGAAATTGTTTTCTAAAATTATTTTAACCACAGAATATCACACTGAGGTTCATCTACAGCTCACTGTGTGTGTGTGTGTGTGTCTGTGTGTGTGTGTCTGTGTGTGTGTGGGTGTGTGTGTATGTGTGTGGGTGTGTGTGTGTGTCTGTAAGTGTGTGTATGTGTGTGTGTGTGTACAGTATGTGTGTGGGTGTGTGTGTCTGTGTGGGTGTGTGTGTGTCTGTGTGTGTGTCTGTGTGTGTGTGGGTGTGTGTGTGTGTCTGTGTGGGTGTGTGTGTGGGTGTGTGTGTATGTGTGTGGGTGTGTGTATGTGTGTGTGTGTGTGTGTGCGTGTATGTGTGTGGGTGTGTGTGTATGTGTGTGGGTGTGTGTGTCTGTGTGTGTGTTTGTGTCTGTGTGTGTGTGTGTGTGTCTGTGTGTGGGTGTGTGTGGGTGTGTGTGTATGGGTATGTGTGTGTCTGTGTGTGCGTGTGTGCGTGTATGTGTGTGGGTGTGTGTGTATGTGTGTGGGTGTGTGTGTGTCTGTGTGTGTGTGTGTGTGTGGGTCTTTTTCCAATAGTTACGGATAAATTTCTTGTTTCGATGTCTGTACATTTTAGCACAGTGGGATCCGAACTCGGCCTTTGAAGCCTCTCGCACTCGGTTGCTAAGGCTGTTGTCGGAAAACAACGAGGGCTGTTTCTCACCACCAAGAATGTGAAGAAAAGACTCGATGTCCTGCAGAGAGTTTTCTAGTTATCCTTGTAGAGAAAACTTTAAAGCACAGAGGAACTGAGAATAAAGCCAACAGAGATGGTGATGTGCGTGATAGAATGTTTGATTTTTTTTTCTACTGCTCAGACAGAAGAGACCACAGCTTATCAAATTATTTACATAAATATCAGATTTAGAAGGTAAAAGTTCACTTCAGAGGAACTTGACTGGGTAATGAACCAGAACCAGATCTCTTCTCTTCTCTTCTCTTCTCTTCTCTTCTCTCGTCTTCTCTTCTCTTCTCTTCTCTTCTCTTCTCTTCTCTTCTCTTCTCTTCTCTTCTCTTCTCTTCTCTCGTCTTCTCTTCTCTTCTCTTCTCTTCTCTTCTCTGAAGGCTTTCCACTAGATGTTGGATCGTGTCTGTGTGGATTTGTGTTCGTTCAGCTACAAGAGCATCAGTGAGATCAGACTCTGATGTTGGGATGTTGAGGAGACTCCAGTTCCAGTTCATCCCAAAGGTGTTGAGTGGTGTTGAGTCAGAGTCAGGGCTCAGTGCAGGACACTCGAGTTCTTCACTCCAACCTTCACCTCCACACCATGTCTTCATGGAGCTCAGGGGCTTTGTGTACAGGGACATTGTCATGATGGAACAGGGTTTGTAGTTCCACTGAAGGGAAACTGGAACACTACAGAACACAGAGACGCTCAGTACAGCTGTGGGCTTTAAACTTTGTGGAAACAGTATAAGTTAGAAGTGTAAGTTATATATAATTTTTTTTTTTCTCCTTGGAGACAAGGATACCAGAATTAAACACATCACTCTTTCTCTCTCGCTTTCTCTCTCTCAGTGAAGCTCCTACTTTAATAATCTGTAATAATCTCAGCTCGTCAGTTGAAGCTCGGCATTGAAGTTCAATTAACTCTCTCACTCCGTTCTCTTCGTTTTCTGCAGTTAAGGAGCAGAATTCAGGTCTCGTGAACCAGGAATTTCCCCCAAACTCCAACTGAATAATAGACCTTTTAATATGAATGTCCTTCACAATCATCATCACATTATAATCTGTTATAAAATGTCACCTAATTTGTTTTGTTTTCTTTCCCTTCCAGTCGATGGGAGATGTTAAATATCGAGTAAACACAATTCTCCCTGTTTGGATTTCACTTATTTTACCAAAGGGATCATTTTCAAGACTTTCACTGAGTCGCTGTTGAGAAAAATGAGATATTATAGTAAATCATCTGGATTTAAAGTAGCACTGATGTTTGGCAGAACATCTGGAGAATTTAACCAGAAGATATTTCTCACTTTATGTAAGAAACACAAATATCTACTAAGTGTCTACTGTATGTACACTAATATATGTCCACAATACAGTTAGATATTTTCCAAACTGAACCCTCACTCACTCACTCATCTTCTACCGCTTAACCGAACTACCTCGGGTCACGGGGAGCCTGTGCCTATCTCAGGGGTCATCGGGCATCAAGGCAGGATACACCCTGGACGGAGTGCCAACCCATCACAGGGCACACACACACACACACTCTCATTCACTCACGCAATCACACACTACAGACAATTTTCCAGAGATGCCAATCAACCTACCATGCATGTCTTTGGACCGGGGGAGGAAACCGGAGTACCTGGAGGAAACCCCCGAGGCACGGGGAGAACATGCAAACTCCACACACAAGGCGGAGGTGGGAATCGAACCCCCAACCCTGGAGGTGTGAGGCGAACGTGCTAACCACTAAGCCACCGTGACCCCCAACTGAACCAATACAAAAATTTCTTTTTTTTTCTTAAACAAATCCCAACAATTACAATTTCTATTCATTCAACACAAGGTGCATTCGATCTGTTTATAATTATGTTCAGTTCGTTCTTGTTCTCACTAGCAGGTGTAAACAGACTCCTCAGAAAACGTGACCAGCTTTCCGTCCGTCTGTTATGAAGCGTTCACAATGAAGACTCCTTTAATAAAAAATGTCCTTACCAGATTCTTATATCATTACGTTAACGATGATTCCACACGTTAATACACACGAAGCTGTTATATAGGAGCCGTTACTATAGAAACGATAATGTAATAGAATAAGAATTGAATCCACAATTCTTCTGACCAATCAGAATTCAGCAAGCGTCAGTAAGAGTCACAGTGAAATAAACGTGTGTTGATGCCAGTTTGTACGTGTGTGTACGTGTGTGTACACGACTTTCAGTGTGTGCCATTGCTTTTTTCACTCATTTATCTGAAAGCATCCAGCTGGGCTGTGGTGTGTTTCCACAGAAGCGTTTCACAGAGTTTATTGTGTGTGTTGTGGCACAGCGGTACTCTGGGGAGCCGGGCCTTCATTTTCAGCCCTTCTCTAGCATCCAGCTGAAATGCAAACCTGCCCATTGTGCGACGATGAAAAGGCAATATAATCTATCGTCGTGTATGTGCCAAGCCCCACTGAGTCCCATTCATACACGGACACACAGCTTGGTGCCGGATCCTGTCTCGATTCCTTCTGAATGTTAAATATGAGGTATTATTACTGGCTGCCTTCGCTGTATTAACCCAAATCTTTGGGCCGGCTGCTGGGACGTTAAGGCTTTGTTAGATTTTCTTTAAGATCGTACGTCACTCTGGAGGGAAGAAGGAGACGTCGTACAGGAGGGAAGAAGGAGACGTAATTTGTCTTTCTGAAATGCTGTCAAGAGTAAAATATGTAACAGATGAATTTAAAGACAAACAAAGAAAAAGAGAGAGAGAGAGAGAGAGAGAGAGAGAGAGAGAGAGAGAGAGAGAATTCTTTGGCTTTAAACCCCAAATTGACATTCGGAGCCAGCAATCGAACAACAGTTGGCTTTTCTCCCACAAAATTGCGAATGTATATTCATACCATGTTTTAAAAAATTCATTCTATTTTTTTCCCGTCTCACTCGCTTGTTTCTCCCCTCTGCCGCCTGCCTCGCCTGTGATGAATCTCAATTACGGCAAGGTCACCTTTCATTCGCTTGATCTCTCTGTTGCTTTATTGGAACTGGCAGTACTTCCACACTATTATGGTGCACTTATTGACAGGCCGATCCCTCTCCAAACAAGACTGACAAAAAATGTGCGAGAGTTCCTGGCTCCTCTCTAATTTTGGGTGACAGAATTGGCGCAGTACGGTCATAGCCGAGCTAATGGCCGTGTAGTAATCTCCCCGTGCTCTCTCTTGGTGCGAGGATGGCCTATTTATATGCTGCTGTGTAACCAAACGGACTCAGGGGAGGTGTGAGGTTATTAAAAAACATCCAAAATCCTGGTTAAAAAAACAGCATACACAGTGAGCCACAACCGGACAGCAATAATCCAGAGAGTTAGCATGAGATGTTAGCATGGTGAATGTCGAGCAGCAACAAAACGTCAAGTAGAAAAATCAGGTATAAAATCCTTGACCAGGAAGTGCTAATCAGACAGGAACAGGAAGTGATCAATGCTGGTGAGAGTGACCTCTGCTGGTCTAGAGAAGCATCACGCGTAAATATTAAAATAAGGCATTCACTAAATTCCAGGGGTTTCGTTACCACAACGTAAAGTGGGCGTGTTTACAAAGGTCTCGGAAAAACGCCCTCTTTCCAAAAAAAAGAGCATACTACTGTACATAAACAGTCATACAGGTAGATTTATTTTAGAAAACAAATAAACAACCAAAAGCTACAGTTAGGGTTAGGGTTAGGGTTGGATTATCAAATAGGCCACGCCTACCCGATGACGCAATATTTGTTACGTTGTTTTGAAATCCCTGGAAATAAGTACATCCCTCTAAAATAATAATAATAATAATAATAATAATAATAATAATAATAATAATAATAAAACCTGGAAGTGACGCACAACATGACACGGATCTACACAACAGTCTAATGGTTTATTTGGTCCGTGGACTCCTGGGACTCTCAGCTCGGGTGACGTCTACTCTCACTCAGCACTCTTGGTAAAGATTTCTTCAACTTTTTTAACGAGTGTTTTCTGAGGTTTTCATCTCTACACACCTCTTCTGATGAATATTTTAATATCAACTATAATCTATATTCTAGTATTGAAGTTTGGCTGCACAACATCTTGTCTGCTGTAGAAATTGACTCCTGGGACACGCTGATCGATGTTAATGTTAATGTTAATGTTTGGTGAAATCCTTAGATTAGGCTTCAGCAGCTTTCTGCTCTTCCTTTATTTATCTTCTCTGTTCCATATTACCGACTCATCAAGTCTTCGAGTTCAGAGTCTCTCGAGTTTCTGAGCCTTGTTTATTCCTCTGTAGTCAGAGCCGTTTATCCGTGCATCGACCTTTATCTGGAAGCCGGCTGGCCTGTCTATTGAGCATTGATTGTTTATATCGAGTCCGACATGTTCTACAGTTTCCTGTTTGTACACGCTTTTGACCTTTAGGTTGTATCCTGGATTATGCCTTTAGGTAGCTAGCTGCATTCTCAGGCTTTACTTCTGTAAATTTACATTAGTAGACTTTAAGTTACCTAAAGAAAAGAAATCAGGCTGAATTTACTTCCTGTGGAATTGCTCACACTAGATAAAGCCACCAGTTTTCACCATGGTTCACGGTCCTTTTGTTTTTTATGAAAAATATAATGAAAGAGGGGGGTCACGGTGGCTTAGTGGTTAGCACGTTCGCCTCACACCTCTAGGGTCGGGGTTCGATTCCCGCCTCCACCTTGTGTGTGTGTGGAGTTTGCATGTTCTCCACGTGCCTCGGGGGTTTCCTCCGGGTACTCCGGTTTCCTCCCCTGGTCCAAAGACATGCATGGTAGGTTGATTGGCATCTCTGGAAAATTGTCCGTAGTGTGTGATTGTGTGAGTGAATGAGAGTGTGTGTGTGTGTGTGTGCCCTGTGATGGGTTGGCACTCCGTCCAGGGTGTATCCTGCCTTGATGCCCGATGACTTCTGAGATAGGCACAGGCTCCCCGTGACCTGAGGTAGTTCGGATAAACGGTAGAAGATGAATGAATGAATGAATAATGAAAGAGAAGGTTCAGAGCCAGACCATCACTATCTAATTCCTCTCGACTCATCCTGCTCTGCAGACTTCTGCTCTAAAGTGAAAGATCTGAACTCTGAGATTTACATGAACATTGTGCTAAAATCTCACACATCTCACTTATCGCTTCAAAAAATGTCACTTATGGAGCTCTGGAGATGGACACAAGCAGTTTCAGAGCACATTTGTGTATTGTTACGAGTTTAAAGTGTGTATTTTAAAGATGTCTAGACATGCGACAGCTAGTCAGGGGCATTGAGACCAGAGAGAAGGGTTAAAGCCAACCTTATGAAACAAACTGCAGTTTATTCTTTACTTCCTGTCATGGACACACAGCTGAGTGTAACCTGGGCTAAAAACCTGGATCAAACCGAGCCTGACCGCCGGACCTCTGCAGGTCGTATCGATCCGCAGTAGGACTCTTTGACCCTGTTTACAGTCTGAGGTAAAGCAGGCATGTCTCCAGGACCTGCAGAGAGCTGAAAATGTCAGCCAGCACCAGATACGGCTCCGAAAACGAGGGGCACATTATTGAGTTAATCCTGGAGAGAGGGAAATTCTAGCCCACAAAGAGCACCTGGGTCTCACGCAGTCATTACAGCAGAGGAATGGTGTTTTCTTCCTAGCAAATGGATCTATTAAGCACTGGAAACATCACCTTTGGCAGCTTGGCCACCAAAACACACGCTTCTGTCTCCAGATGAGTTTTCGCAGAAGTGAGGAATTATAAAATTGTGGAAAAGTCAGTGGAAAATGATCTCGCAGATGTGAGAGTGCACGCTCCTGTTTGTGGCTGCAGGATAGCCATAAGTTACTGTGTGACATCGTCAAATTTGATAAAAGGAGACCGGAGAATTCACTTAAACTCATCCATCTGGGGTTTCAAATCAAACTACGATTGCAGGCGATGGTGTTCAGCTTCCTCAGAAATCCTTCAGAAAAAAACAAAGCGAAAGACATGGCAGGAAGTTCGGCTTCGGCTAACGCCCTCCTCTCAGCCGTCTCTGTCACACACATACACCCGAATCTGAAACTCTCATAGCA
>NC_083482.1:16577904-16620404 GCF_030014155.1 Tachysurus vachellii | reverse complement strand
AGTCATCACGATTTCTTCAATAAAACGAGCCATAGATGTAAACAGAACGCTGAAAAATGATTGGACCAAAAATGTAAAAGTAAATTAGCAGGAGCAGGTTTTCAGAAGGACCTAAGGATTGTGGACCTAAGGGTTCTCAGACTAGTCCATGAGGCAGGTGAGGGATCAGAATAAGATCAAGATCTTGTAGGGTGGAGGATGTAGACCTCAAATATGCAGGCAGAGGAATCCAATGGATGAAGGAAGTCAGAAACTTGATGGCAGATATAATATTGGGATCAGTGTAGAAACTGTATATCTAAGGAAGACAAGAGTATATGGACCAGGTACAGGAGCAGACCTCAAGATTGCAAAAAAAAAAAAGGATTAATGGCTGAGCAAGATTAAGTAAGTATTTGTAGTCCTCTGATTTGCTGGTGTATGAACCAACTGGCATTCTAGAGGATATGAGATCGAGACGGGAGCAGAAGCTCATTGAGGACAGGAGTAAGATCCTCACTGAAGCAGGAGTTTGTTTGTAGACCTTTGATTATGAAGATACGGATAAAGCGATAACTTTTAAGTGTTAGGATGTGGGCTTTAGGAGGGTAAAAGAGGGGGATAAATGGCAGGCAGAGCAGTTGGATATAAATAAAAACTTTTGTTCGTTAGATTGGTAGGACTAGGATCGAGAAAGCAGAAATTCTATCAGGATGGGGCAGAAAACCTTCCTTAGGAACCTCTAGTCTTATGGGGTTAGGAGGAATTTGTGAGCCTTGAAGTGTTAGGAAGAAGTCCTAAATGGTTTGTGCAAAATTTAAATAAGGAACAGGAATTCTTCCACCTTATGGTGGCAGGAGTAGGATCCAGATGGCAAGAATAGGATCTGGAAACATCTTTGGTTGGTAGCAGAAACGTACGGGTCAGAGGTTGGTAGAAATTGGACATAGATGGCAGCAGCAATATTTGGATATGAGCAACAAACCATGGGTCTCTGATTGGTAGGAATAGTACCCAGATGGCAGGAACAAGAGTTGGATGGCAGCAGGAACTTGTGGGCCTCATGTTGGCAAGAACAAAATTTGGATGGCAGAAGGAACCCCTGAACCATAAGCTGGGTAGGAATAGAACCTAGATGGCAGGAGCAGAACTTGGAAGGGAGCAGGCACTTGCAGGCCTCAAATTGGCAGGAATAACATCTGGATTGGAGAAGATGCTCGAGGGCCTCTGTGTTTCAGTAGCATCCAAATGGCGTAAGCTGGATTTGGATAGAGCAGGTGCTTGTAGGCCTTAGAATAGCAGAGGAGACTCTGGATATGAGCTGGGCCTTGTGGGTCTCAGGATGGAACAAGCAAGAGCTCCAATAATACTTTAATTAAAGTGCAGGATAGTGGCATCTATTGTGTGTTGCTGTTGAGTTGTGAGGCATCGTGTGATTCTTTTTTTATCTGTAGGCGAGAGCTTTTTACCGTTCCAGCATCCTTAAAGAACTTCAGTAAATATGCTGTTTGCTTACCATCAGCATTGTATTGAATAACACTGTTGAATATTAAGCAATCTTTTGATCTATCTTTCATTAAGCCTCCCTGTGTGTTTTTCCTGCATTTTTCATATATTCAATTATCCTGTGTGCTTTACTCAGGAGAAAAATGTGCTCTGAGCATTGAAAGTTTCATGTTATTTATTTATTTATTTATTTAGTTTTAATTAGCAATATTACAAGGCTGTTTAAACCCGTGTAATTGGCAATCCTTAGAAAATAATACAACTATCGCTCTCGCTCGCTTTCAGCTCGCCTGCGTGTCGGTGCATGTGTATACGAGAGCCGTGCACGAGTCTGAGGAAGATTTATGTGTGCCGTATATCAGCCATTGTCATGTAGGACGTTGTAACTCAGTCAGCAAGCACTCGTTTCTTGTTATCGATGCTCTCTGTGACCTCCCAAGCATTAGTTTTGTTCACAGCAATGTGTGCAATTGGTCTCAAAATGCCAAATTACACACCTCCACCGTGCACAGATCTGATTTTATAAGGCCATTCCAGCGAGTGCTAGACGTCTGCTGACAAATTGCAGGTTTCAAAAGGAACGTCAATGAAGCTTCGGCACAGACTGCAATCAACTTGTTTGACCTCATTGTGGCTCAGAATGGGGTTGATGTATGAGCAAAATTTCTGTCATTCTCAAAGAAAATGGATCGACTGACTGTAAAGTGTCATAAGTTTAATTCTATCACGGAGGGATTTCAACAGGATCACTTTTTACTTCCGTTTCGAGCTCGTAAGAGAGACGAGACGTCGTGTATTTATTTAAGACTGAATTTTTTTTTTACTTCTAAGTACGGACATCTCCAAAGAACCGAGATAAATGTGTATGAAACGTTAATGGTTGTTTTTAGGGATTAACATTAGGATCAATGTGGTGTTTAGGTTTTCTATAAGAAGCTACTCATACTGTAGGTTACAGGTCTACAGTCGTCATCACTTTGGATCAACCTTTACAGGGTCCCTGTAATAGATAACATTTAATTATCTATGGAACCTTGAAGAACATTGAAATGTCCTTCTATTTAAAACTTCTTACGTTTCTTGGTGTCACCTGAATCATCACTAGCTGTAGATTTGGACTTTCCTGACATTTCTTGTCTCCTGTTGGAACAAGGATCGCCGACGTCATGGGCAGAAAAGACGAGCTTGTCTTCAAGTTATTTGCAGAATTACACTTACTACAAGTTACAGCTTTACCTCTGACAGTTATAAAGTGCTGACACTAGAGATTCCTTCTGTAAACGTTAAGTAAGCATTTCTTTACAGAAAAATTCACCATATCAACACTCGCATGCTTTCTTTAATCCATTTACGAGGACGTCCGCTGTCCAAGTCCCTGTGAGTGAACTGTTATTATAGAAACCGTAACATATTAAAATGAGCGCTCTAATAAAATAAAATTGTGCCCAAATAGAGACGAGCAATCAAAAGCAGCGGTAATAACTCATCCGTTTTATCCTCATGGACGACTTGTTTGGGAGAATAAAAGGAGAGCCTGCCTCTGTGGTGATATAACTCGCTAAACAATAAAGGAATGCTGAAATGATTTGTTGCCTGTGTTTTATGAAAACTGACTTTGTGCCGTGTTCAAATTAGCTTGAACGTGTAGACCATGAGCTTCGATGTTTCTGCTCACTCAGCTAGATAGCGCTGTACACACACACACACACACACACACACACGCACGCACGCACACGCACAACTCCAATAACAGCACAATATTTAGGTCATATCTAATTAACTTTATTTCCTTTAGTTCAGATAGCACATTAGCATACACCTTTCGTTCCCCATCAAAGACCTGAATACGTTCACCTGTTCACTCCCGTTTATTCGGCATATCATAGTCATAATTATGTTTGCTCATTTACGGAGCTTAATTATAGAGAGAGTCGGTAATTACAGGGGCCGTGAAAAGGTGCGGCGGCTGATCTGAGCCGACGCTCTAATGTTCATATCATCGCCTGAGGCACAGAGAGCTAAGAGCAATCAAATATACCACTCATGTGTATAATCACTGATCAAACCTGCTCCAAGGGCAACAGAAACCAGTCGGGGGCGGAGCTTTATAAATCCTGATGTCATTTCCTGATGTCGTCTCCGTCAACTTAGTCCTTCAAAGTGCGTTTCCTGAATCGTACGACAGAAATGTTGATGTTCTTGAGTTCCAGAAGCCCAAATAACAAGCTAAACCCTGCATCTACAATACACAATACTACATGATACAATGCAAACAATTCGTTATTCGACAATATCGCTAAACCTGTACGATAAAATATGACCCGATTTAACCCGAAGATCGAAATATGTGAACAATTTCTTCCGAATCTGATGTAAAATTTGTGATGACGACAATTATACATGTGTCAGAGTTACGGCCACTGCCATGCGATGGGTTGGCACTCCGTCCAGGGTGTATCCTGCCTTGATGCCCGATGACGCCTGAGACAGGCTCCCCGTGACCCGAGGTAGTTCGGATAAGCGGTAGAAAATGAGTGAGTGAGTGAATGAGTGAGTGAGTGAGTGAGTGAGTGAGTGAGTCAGTGAGTGAGTGAGTGAGTGAGTCAGTGAGTCAGTGAGTGAGTGAGTGAGTTACGGCCACGTCGTCTTGCTAACTAGTAAAATATTTAGACATCAGTTTAAAACATCTACTTTCTGTTTTATTCACTTAATAATTATATTAATCCATTTATTATTGTTGTGTCAGTCCGGTTTAACTGTTACTTTAAAAACCAACTATCTCAGACGTTACACACATAAAACACACCAGCTAGCATAACGTAAATAAGAAGTATGACAGGCTAATTATGTGTATTTGTATACACTGGAAAACTGCGAGTATTTTAATCTGTATTATCTCTTAAACCATCAGCAAAACACCAGAGTCTCGACCATTGTGTATGTTCACTGTCCATATTTAAAGAGCTTTACATCTAATTCTTTTGCTAAATTATTAGCAAATATCAGTACCGGCGTCTTCACGATCTCACGACGTTGACCGCTTGAATTCTGAGCATGTTGTGTATTTGACTCATCCTGTTCGTACGGAAGAGGAATACGGATACTGGATAATTGTATAAAAAATAAAAAAAAAAAAAGAAAAAAAAGAAAAAGGTAATAAATGCAATTGCAAGCAAAATAAAAAAAAAATAAAACGAAGAAAACGTGCAGCCGTGAGAAAATACAGTTTCCTCCATTAGCATTCTCTGGAGCAGAAATAGAGAAGCAAACATTGTTCGTCGGCTTCCATGTGCATCATGTTTCCTCTTCATCTCGCTCTCCTCTGGGTTTTACACACACATACACACACACACACACACACTGTTTTGCACTGGCACCTTCAGCTCATCAAGTCACTGCTCATTTCTAAGCCCTTCAACAAGGCTCCCATTGTGGAGTGAGTGTGTGTGTGTGTGTGTGTGTGTGTGTGTGTGTGTGTGTGTGTGTGTGTGTATTTGTGTATGCATGATAGCATGTGCCTGCCATGGTGCTGGCCGATATGAAGGCCTCACACACACGCACACACACACACCGTACTGCCGAGATGCTCAGGGAGTATGGACACACTCCAGGTTGCCATGGTGATATAGTGAATGCCACCAGACAGCGAAAAAAAAAGCATTTTAATCACAGAGTAGATGATGAGCGAGTCCAACTGTCCCTCCTCCTTCATCAACACAAACCACAGAGACTGAGTCGAGTCCAAAACTCCAGCCAGGACTTGCGTCCGTGTCAACAGCCATGAAGCATTAAAGAGCTGCTCTGAGTGGAACCTCGTTATCTCACTGCATCTCGCTTTACTGTAGAGTTTAGTTTCAGTTCATTAGAGTTTATTATTAAAGTCTATTTCAGTATATTAAAGTTTATTGCATTCTGATTGACTTCATCGGTGTGTATTTGAGTTTTATTAGAGTATTATAAAATGTATTTGAGTTTATTGGTAAATTTTACAGTAGTAGAGTGCATTTAAGTATATCTGACTTTATTTAAGTGTATTTCAGAAAATGTAAGTTTATTAAAGTTTATTTGAGTTTTATTGGAGTGTAATGGAGTGTATTTCAGTGTATTTGAGTTAATTAGAGTTGATTTGCATGTAATTAAATATTTTTGAATGACTTTATTTCGCTTTATTGTAGTGCATTTCAGTTCATTTCCATGTGTTTGGTGTTTGTGTTTATTTGTGTGGATTAGAGAGTATTTCACTTTATTGTAGTGTGTTTGTGTTTATTTGTGTGGATTAGAGAGTATTTCACTTTATTAAAGTGTGTTTGTGTTTATTTGTGTGGATTAGAGAGTATTTCACTTTATTAAAGTGTGTGTTTGTGTTTATTTGTGTGGATTAGAGAGTGTTTCACTTTATCTAAGTGTGTTTGTGTTTATTTGAGCTCAGTGCAGTGTGACGTGTGACGACTGACGCACTGACACAGGTTACGTCTGTGTTTCAGTGTGCAGGATTTATTTATTAAACACGTTAATGGACACACACACACATACACACACACACACACACACACACACACACACACACACAGGGCTTGTGAGATGACTCTTTTCATTGTGTAGTGGAAACATCTGCAATCTGAGTATCATCTTTTCTCTTTCTCTCTTTCATCACTGTATTTTTCTCCAAGCACTTGCACAAAGCCATAAAAAAAATTAATAATAAAAAAAAACCAGACCCGTGTAGAAAGTGCACCCTTCCTCGTGTCTGCTCGTGGAGTGATTCTGATTCAGATCTTCCTCTCGGCGTGTGTTTACTGCTCTCTGATGTGCTGTCGTTTATTCAGCTGGCTCTGGCCAATCGCCAGGCTCTTTCATCTTTCGCCAGCTCTCGTGCCATCCATTAAAACTTAAGTGTTTTTCAGAGCTGCCATTGAAGCATAGCTTCTGTTTTGCATGTGGAAAAGGTGGGGGTTCTCAATAAACCCTGAACAGCTCTTAGAGAGATCGCTCGGACAAAAGGATTCGGATTCATTTGCACATTGACGTGGGGCTGATTGCTTTGATTTTTTTTTTTTTTTTTTTTTTTTTTAATTATTTCTCTCTTTTTGATTTCCCCTCCAAAGCAGAACCTGACCCTCGACTCGCTCGCGTTCGAGTAGCCCGTGTTTCAAATGTACGTGCATCCCACAGGGATTTTTATTTTTACATAAAATCAGACCATCTTTGATGTAGATGAAAGTAAAATGACATTTCTGACGCCTTAGGATGAGTTTTGTGAAATCTTATAAAGAAGAAACCATCAGAAAAAAAATCTAAATGAACAGGATGCACCGTGGCACGACGAGTGTAACCTCATCTCCTCTTCTTTCCTTGCCTGGACTTGCATGTGTCTCACACTGGATGGCTTTCAAAGCTCCAAGTATTTCCCCAATGCGCGCACACACACACACACACACACACACACACACACACACACATACACACACATATGTATATGTCAATTGGGATGCAAATCCCTTTCTACGCTGCTGGTTTTATTGGAAGCACATCAGAGAGGACAGGAATATTGACAGTCAGGGTTCAGTCCAACAGCAGTACTGTTCTGGATTAGACGTCATGCTGATGAAGTCGCTGTAACTCACTGTGAGGCTGCTGCTTTACATTTTACAGCTATTTGAGAGGGTCCACTTCAACAGGGTCTCGTTTGTAAGAAGATTTACGCTTCGACGCTTTGATATTTCTTAGTTACTTTTAAAACGTGACAAAAATATTCATTCTTCGATCTACGTGCTTCAAAACAACGGAAGTTCCTTTTGAAGGGCGCCATTACTTTTGCTCCAGTCAAATAGTAGTAGCTAGTGTCATTTGTCTTAATTTACGGCTTTGGTTTGGAAACAGATTCCTCTGGGGGAAAATTAAATGTTATATTGGTGAATAATTTTAAATAAATAAGTGAATTTAAATCTGAATTCAGTTATTTAGCACGTTGGCCTCACACCTCCAGGGTTGGGGGTTCGATTCCCGCCTTGTGTGTGTGGAGTTTGCATGTTCTCCCCGTGCCTCGGGGGTTTCCTCCGGGTACTCCGGTTTCCTCCCCCGGTCCAAAGACATGCATGGTAGGTTGATTGGCATCTCTGGAAAATTGTCCATAGTGTGTGATTGTGTGAGTGAATGAGAGTGTGTGTGTGTGTGTGTGTGCGCTGTGATGGGTTGGCACTCCGTCCAGGGTGTATCCTGCCTTGATGCCCGATGACGCCTGAGATTCCCCGTGACCCGAGGTAGTTCGGATAAGCGGTAGAAAATGAATGAATGAATGAAATCTGAATCCTTACAGTAACACGTCGACAATTAGAGGATTTAAAGACAATAAATTTGAGGTTTCTTACAACAGCTAGCTGATCTTTACAGTAAATACAGTAAATACCACATTTACTGTGTAAATGCTTTAATGCTAAAAGTATTTTTTTATTTTATTTTGCTCTATATTGAATAATTTATAAAAAAAAATAAAAAAAAACTTTTAGAAGAGGAAAACTAACTTTGTGTTAAATCAGAGACTCCACACTAGAGTGATGTTTGGCCAAGTGATGCTCAAAGCTCTAAATCTATATATACACAGCTATAACTCTGGGAAATCGATGAGCGTTACGTAAGACACGCGGTCGCCGTGTAGCGAAAACACCGTTCTAAAGGACAGACAGAGACGGAGAAACGTTTGAGGCTAAATATCGACATCATTATTCGATCGTAGAGGTCACGGTTCAGGTCAGGAACAGAAGATCCATCTGCACAGGAGTCCAGATAGGAAGACGAAAATGTATTTCGTCTGAGTGGTGATTTTTAACCGAGACTGTATTTTTATTATCGCTATCAAACGCCTAAAATGTACATCAGCGTCTTAGCACCAACGAGATAAAGGACGTCTCATCAGACGGTAACTAGTCGTAACACAATATTTATCGTTTTAGGGTGTTGTTGTGACTCATTTTATTTATTCAGAACATTATCCTGACATTTTTATTTCTGACGTTATAATTAACAAGACGAGATTGTGACAGGATCCTAATGACAGGATACAGAAATCCCGTCTTTCGCGGTCGTTCGTACGGTGCGATGTGTACGATGATAATGTGGTCGATTTCACAAATGGCCGTAATTCTTGGAGTTTATCGGGATTTAAGAGGGATTGTGAGCTTTATATATTTGGGCATTGGGTCTAGTTTGGCGTCATGATTATCCAGCTGGATTTTCTCAACACACGTCCTGTTTATCAGCTGCTTTTCAACAATTGCAACAATTCCAAAATGCTGTGTAAATTCAGAATAGTAAACCAGGAGATAGTCAGGAGACCATCAGACCTTCGTAGGGGTTTCACGAACATTTTAGGGGAATGAACGAAAGAAGCATGAACGTTTAGTAACATCAGGATGCAGGTGAAGCGAAGTGTATACATTGTGAAATGTGGTGTTGGACTACTGATCAAAATGTTATAAGTTTGAACCCCAGGGTTCACCAAGCTGCCGCTCTTCAGCCCCTGAGCAAGGGCCGTAACCCTCAGTTGCTCAGCTGTGTAACTACGGGCCTTTTTACACCCGGTCACTTCATGTGTTGTCTCTGATCTGATAGCTATCTGATTTGTTAAAACTGTTCCATTTACATTAGACCACATAAATGCGTCTCGGCGAATCGGATATCGATCCCATCTTTCTGCTCCCGCCCAAAATGCAAATATATTTTACCTCATTTCCGGGGTAACTGAAATAGAACACACTTTGGTGTATGCGGTTTTCAGAACGCGATCAAAAAGAAGACGAAAAAACTCATTACAACGTTTATGTTACAAAAAACAGTGTTTACTGTTTGCTGCATTTTCGCTGGAGGCAGCAGCGCGTTTTAAGCCACAAACGAGACGCCTGGGTGAAAGATCACCTGAGTGACGTACTTCCGTTTGGGAGGAGTTTAGCGCTGACGTATGTGGCTTGAACAACCACATTCATTTACACCTGTCCAGTTTCATCTGAAACGCGTCCCAGACCACCTCCTGAAGGGGTTTGTACCATCGGATTTATATCTGTCTCCAAAACGTTTCGGAGGGCATTTAGACCTGGTCTTTTTATCATCAAGTAGATATCGGGTCACAGAAAACACATGAAGTGACCAGGTGTAAAAAGGCCCTGAGTGTATACTTTGTGGAATGTGGTAGCTCAGTGCTTAAGGTGTTGGACTACTGATCAGAATGTTATAAGTTTGAACCCCAGGGTTCACCAAGCTGCCACTCTTCAGCCCCTGCTGTGTAAAGATACATGTAAATCACTCTTGATAAGGGCATCTACAAAATGCCGTAAATGCTTATAGGTGAACTGTGAATGTGTGTGTAAATAAGAACAGGTGAGTTAAATGAGTGGAGTCTGGTGCGGCCATGCTAGCAGCCATTGAGAAATGGAGATGGACGCCTGGGTGAACCTGACAACTAGATATAATATGTTAGGTAAGACTTTACAGTAACACTTCCTGATTAATCCTGCACCAATTGCTGGAGTAATATTTACTTTACTGTTAACTAATGATGAGTTAAGGTGTGTAATAATCAGGATCTAATGAAGCACTAACCTTAACTACGACACAATTTCATGCGTGAAGACGGTCACTAACTAACAAGCTCTGTTTCAGACTCAAACACTGGAAAGGAATCTTATAGCTGATTGGTTTGAAATATTAAATACATGAAACATTACTGTATTAATCTGTGTGTAAAGACCCTGGGTTCGTGAAACGTTTGGAGAGCGATGCGAAAGGTGTTGAGATGAAATGACTGGTGTTTATTAGTTTATTAATTTATTTGTGCATCTTTCTACCTTCGAATTCCTCGATCCTTCAACAAGCAAAGGAACAAGCAAAATGATAGAGAGAGTTTGAGGTTAATGTTAGCTCTTTATTACTTCTTGATTAGTACAAGTCTTAACTCGTGGTTACTTCATATTTAATTTACTGTTAATTACGTTACTAAAGTACTCACTCACTCATTTTCTACCACTTATCCGAACTACCTCGGGTATCAGGCATCATCGGGCATCAAGGCAGGATACACCCTGGACGGAGTGCCAACCCATCACAGGGCACACACACACAGACTCTCATTCACTCAAGCAATCACACACTAGGGACAATTTTCCAGAGATGCCAATCAACCTACCATGCATGTCTTTGGACCGGGGGAGGAAACCGGAGTACCCGGAGGAAACCCCCGAGGCACGGGGAGAACATGCAAACTCCACACACACAAGGTGGAGGCAGGAATCGAACCCCCAACCCTGGAGGTGTGAGGCGAACGTGCTAACCACTAAGCCACCGTGCCCCCCCTTACTAAAGTATTAGCCTATAATTATTATCTACACACTCCATTTATTGTCATCTTTTTTTAAAGAGAGGATCTGCCCCATGTTCTTAGGTGCACCCATGAACTCGTTAAATGATTCAAATCCCAGTCTGTCAGACTGCAACTGTACGAGAACTCCGATTTCGCTTTTTCCTTTTCCATTCGTTTAACACCGCAGGGTCGATCCGTAGTCTTACGACTAAATATATCGGCGTGAGGGCATTTAACATCAAAACGCTGATCGTTAATCTACGTCTGACCTTCTTAGATCTCATTATGTATTTGTCAATTAGGAACACCTGTTATTCTGCCAAAAACTCAATTATGCGTTTCGGCGGCGAAGCTAAAAATAGTGGCGCTAAATGCAAACACGTTTTCTCATTTTTTTCCTCCTGTTCGCGCCGTTACACTCGCAGGTGTTTGCTGCACGTCTGTTTAAACGCAGCGCATCTCGCATGGTCAGTCTGAGTAACAATAATCACACAGAGATACGCAGGATGAATGCAGCCGCCCAGTTTGTCTACGATCTCATCAGGCTGACATTTCGGGTTTTGGTTAATAAACAGACTCGTTTGTCGTCCTGTTTATTCCCCGGGGACAAAAATAACTTTTTTTTTTTTCTTTCGTTCCACATCCTGTCTCATTTCTCAAAGCTGCAGAAGGAAGCTGGGTTTCAAACACATTATGGGTTTATCATGCTGGATTCATGAAGCTGAGCTTAATCCTTTGTTGTCAGACGTGAGCAGAAAGCCGTGTGTAGGTGAGACATTTCAAAGCTGCTTTTCCCTCTTCTAATTGCCTGCTGGGTAATGAAGTATTGTAATTTCCTGCAGAACTGAAGAGGATCGTGAGCCGTGCTCAGCATGGCGGATATGCCTCCGATGAGCACTTCCACCGCCGCCTCGTATCGCAGACTTTTATTTTTTTGTCACGCTCAAGTTTTATTTCCCTCCTGTTTCCATTTTCTTCCTCCATAAAGGTCTGTTTCTGTGTTTTCCACGGTGTCTTCCTCGTTGACCTTCTGTACGCTGATCCAGCGGTGTGTAGTACGAATCCCACCCACGTTCTCTCGTTTGTATTGTGTGGAGGTTGATGTGGAGGAGAAATGCTGACAGCGTTAATGTACAACTTAACTTATGACACTTCAAAGTTTTAATAGAAACATTTCTGCTTGGTGTCTGTTTGTTTTTGTCGTCTTGTAGCATCTACAGTAATCTCGCCTCGTTTAGGCTTGTCTCGTCTGTTTTGTAATGACTCCGAGAGCTTGGACATATCCACAGTGGCGGAGATGGAGAAGGAGGTGACTAGGGAAAGGGTGGTCTGGGAATCTCTGAATAGATAAATAGATTACAAGGGATGGATGGGTGGATGGATTGAAGTATAGATGGACGGATGGATGGATATGGACTGTTACAGCTTGTGTGTTTTTTTGCAATGCCTACAGTATTATAATGTCTATTTAATGTTATTTTGTCTAGTGTGCTCTTGATTAGTCTGGCCTGAGCTCGAGTAACATAGTTCGGTCTTGACTAGTCTGGCCTTGTTCTGTCAACCCCACTTCCTTTTTGCACTTGTTTACTTGCATCATCTTGCCTTGTGACGTCTTGTTTAGTTTCGTCTGGTCTGGACTTGTGCTCTGGTCTTATCTTGAGTTTGTTTTTTTGTCTGGTCTTTTTTTATAAGGTCTTGTCTATTACTGACATGTTCCTAATCCAGTCTCATCTGGTTCCATTTAGTGTTTTTCTCTGTAGTCTGGTATTGTCTTCTCTGGTCTTATTCTGTAGTCTTGTCCTATCTTGTCTATCCTGATCTTGTTTAGTGTGGTCATTGTTCTTGTGTAATCTGGTCTTATCTTGTGTAGTCTGTTCTTGTGTAGTCTGGTCTTGTGTAGTCTGTTCTTGTGTAGTCTGGTCTTGTGTAGTCTGTTCTTGTGTAGTCGGGTTTTATCTCATGTAGTCTGGTCTTGTGTAGTCTGGTCTTGTGTGGTCTGTTCTTGTGTAGTCTGGTCTTGTGTAGTCTGTTCTTGTGTAGTTGGGTTTTATCTCATGTAGTCTGGTCTTGTGTAGTCTGGTCTTGTGTGGTCTGTTCTTGTGTAGTCTGTTCTTGTGTAGTCTGTTCTTGTGTAGTCGGTTCTTGTGTAGTCGGTTCTTGTGTAGTCTGGTCTTGTGTAGTCTGGTCTTGTGTAGTCTGGTCTTGTGTGGTCTGTTCTTGTGTAGTCAGGTTTTATCTCATGTAGTCTGTTCTTGTGTAGTCTGTTCTTGTGTAGTCAGGTTTTATCTCATGTAGTCTATGTTTGTTCAGTTGTGTTATTTTGACAAAGCCCATACGTCAAAACCAAAGTGGCAATCCATCAATCAGCCCTTTACTGGAAACATTCGGTAGAAAACTGATATAAAATGATCAGACGTACGTGTGTGTGGTTGGATTTTTCTCACTTTTCTCTCTCCCGGTTCTTTCTTCTCTTTGTTGCATGTTGTCTAAGGCCATGCCCATGTTTCATTTTTAATCTGTACATCTATAAAAGTTCCTCTCTCCCTTTACCACGTCTTCATCGTGTTTGCCGTACACTAATCCCCCAGACTGAGAGTTCTACCATACCTGTCCAGCTCATCTCATTTCTCCTGGACGGAGGGGTTTAAGCGGTTGAGAGATGGTGACAGCTTGAACGCACGATTTCAAAACTGTGCCTTTTTTTCGACACCTACGACAACACGGCGCTGCTAATCGCAAAAAATGACTGCTGTCGTTTTGGTGCTTCATCTCTCACTCTGTCTTTGTCTCGCTTTAAAAATGTCTGCCACATGCTTTTGTTTTGAAGCTTACTCTATTTCGGTAAGCCCACACACACACACACACTCACTCACACACTCTCACTCTCAAACACACATGAAACCCAAACTATTTGTAAGCCTTCACAGAACATTAAAATGGCAGCACGGCATGTTAGACAAGATATAGTAAAGTAAAACAAGGACAAGCAGCAGGTTTTTTTTTTCCTTGTCATGCCTGAGATTGAACATCATAGTGATGCACTGATTATTGCACTTTAACTGTCATCAGCATCAAACTCACCTTGAAACAGTGTTTAACGCTCTCACACCAGCTCGGATCTGGTCCTGTTGAGTGATACACACACTCACACACACACACACATACTCACACACACTCTCATACACTCACATACTTACACATTCATACACACAGAGCTTAAGCGATAACTTAATGGCTCCACCAAGTGTTAAAATCTGGAATAATCAAACAGGATAATATTAAAAATTCCACACATCACGCTGACTTCCTTATATATTTCCCTTGAGAGTCTTTTTTATACGCGTATATTTGTAATCTGAAATTACAGAGAAAAAAAAAGTAGATTAAAATGCAGGACAGAGAGTGAGATCGACATGAATTTAAGGTGTTGAGATGTTGCAGACTTTAAATTTAACGAAGACCTGGAAGTTTGACTGATGAGATTCGGACCAAATTATGGAATGAACTTAATCCGTATTCCTAAAGCTAACAGCGTGCACTTGTGTACACTCGAGGCTGCTCTGCACTCTACACTGTGAAACACTGTTCCTAAAGGTGTGTATGTTCTAGTAGTCGCGGGTGACAGCAGCGATCGATCACGTCCACGCAATAAATGTGTGAAAACCTTTATTTGATTCGCTCGTTTTTACATTTTGCAACTTCATCGAATACGTTGTGCTCATTTTCACAGTCCGGGACTCGAGCTGTCAGAAACACACGGCGTGAACCGCTGAGGATCGACGTCTCCGTTTCGTTTGAATTCCAGTCAGCGATGAATACATTTCTGTTGTCTTTCTTAGTCTAGTCTTGTTCAGTCATATTGTCTATTTTTCTAATCTCGTCTTGTTATGTCTGGCTTCGTCTTGGCTACTTTTTTTCCTCTCACCTTGTTGTTTTGTCTTGTCTAGTCTCCTCATCTTGTCTTGTCATTTTGACTATTCTAGTCTTGTCTGCTCCAGTCCTGTCATCCACTCTTGCTCCGGCTTCTGTTCTGTCTTTCTTTCTTTAGTCTTCTCTTGTCCAGTTTTTTTTATTTATTGTGTCTTTTGATCGTTTGTAGTTTTGTTTCTTTAGACAAGAAAAAAACTGACTAAATAACAAGACGAGACTAAACAAATGACTAAAGAAGGCAAGACTAGACGAGATGTTAAGACAAGAAGTCTGGACAACACAGGATACAACTAAACATCTTGTCTCGTCTTGTCTTGTCTTCTTTAGTCATTTGTTTATTCTCGTCTTGTTATTTAGTCAGTTTTTTTCTTGTCTAATCTTGTCTAGTCGTGTTAAGACAAAACAAGATGATAAGACCTGTAAAACAAGATAAGATCACAACACAAAATTATACAAATCTAAAATAAACTTAACTGGTGACAATAAGACAGGACTTGACATAAAATTGAAATAAGATGACAAGACAAGACAAGACAAGACAAGAGAAGACAAGACAAGACAAGAGAAGACAAGACAAGACAAGACCAAACTACACAATAATAAATAAAAAACTGTCTTGTCTTGTGAGTTTAATCTAAACTTCTCCTTTCTTGTGTAGTCTGATCTTTTCTTGTTTTTTATTGTTTTGTATTTTGTCTCATGTAACGTTGTCCTGTTTTGAATTTACTTTTCATCCTGTTCCGTCTTAGCTATTGCAGTTATTTCAGTGATCTCATTTTATCTTGTCCTGGCAAACCTAGACTAGTATAATAAAGTTGGAATGCTTCATCCAGTCATGATAATTTGCATCTATTTTACACTTGTCTAATCTAATCTGCTCTCACATGTCATTGTGTCTTGTGTCGTCTTGTCTGTCTTGTATCTTCCGGTCTTGTCAGGTCTTATCTTGTCTTGTTTAGTCTTGGCTTGTCATTTTGTTTAGTCTAGGGTTTATCTCTTGCCCTGTCTTGTATTTAAAATCTACTCTTGTTTTATCTAATCTAAACTCATCTTGTCTTATATCTAGTCTTGTTGTCCTTTCTTTTGTAGCCTGGGCTTTAGTTTTGTCTTGTTTTGTCTTGCTTGTTATCATGTATGACCTACTCTACTGTAGTCTAATCTCGCCTAGTGCTCTCTTTTATTTTCAGAGTTGACTTGTCCAGTCTTTAGTCTAATCGTGTCTAATGTATCCGATCCAATTCTCACTGGTCAAATCCGATCTAAGCTAAACTTATGATCTGTCTTGTCTAATCTCGTCTTTTTGTTTTTCCTTTCTTACTTGAACAGGTATGATTTGATGTGTAAACGTCACTGTAAATTACAGACAGACAGACATCACGGTGCAGGATTAAAAAAGTGTAATTGCTTTACAAATAAGCAAACGTCTTATCACGCGTGTTTGCAGCCACGAAATCTCACGGTGCGTGACAACAAAAGTGACAATCCATCCCACGGTGCTTTATTTGAGAAACTCGAACGACAACCGATATAAAAGGAGACAAGAACACATTGTGTGTGTGTGTGTGTGTGTGTGTGTGTGTTGTTTTTTTTTTTTTTTCCAACCCCCCTTTCGAGTACTTGCTTCCTGTCTGTCATGCGCAGGGCCGAGCCAGTGTTTTGTTTACTGAAATGGCTTTTGATTAAAGTCTCAGCTTGATGTTTGCAGTCAGGGATAGAGCTGTGAGTCACAGGGAAATCGCTACTCTCAGGTTGAAGGAGAAAAAAATACAACCTGAAAGTTGTAGAGCTGCGACGCGAGTGGAGGAGCGAACAGGTAGAAATACTCCGAAGAGGTGCTTGTGTGTATTGATGCACTCAATAAACACAAAGACATATGCATAGGGTTTTTTTTCTGTCTATATTTTGAATTACTAACAGTGGAGTAACTCATCCACAGAGAGCCTTTTTAAATATTAAACTAGAGAGAGAGAGAGAGAGAGAGAGAGAGAGAGAGAGAGAGAGAGATGGATAGACGAAGCCGGTTTCAATAACTGAGAACTCCAGCTCTACAGAAGTGTATTATTTATCCACCTCTTGCTGCAGCTACTTTGCAGGACCAATTGATGTTAATTGCAGATGCATCCTGTCAAAGCCCTGCACTTAATTGACCACTTAAAAAAAAAAACACGTGGTCTTCTCGAGAGCAATTCGGAATCCATCAAATCCGACGAGCTGAAATTGGACAGCTGAGATTGGAGAGAGAGAGAGAGAGAGAGAGAGAGAGAGAGAGAGGCTAGTGTTAAAGACAAACATCACTCCGCTGTAGAAATGTGGGCTTTTTTAAAATAAAAAATAAAAGCATCTGCGGTGCTGATGGATATGGCCACGGACTCCATTTTCTGCCTGAATGCGTTACCCCCAGAGTTTCGCTCCATTCGCACGTGAGGCACGTAAAATTGTAAAACTTGCCTCCTGCACTGACACATGAAAGAAGGAGCAAGGATGAAGATGACAGTGACGGTTTTATCAAAACAGGAAGTTACATCACAACAACGTATTTACGTTTTTCTGTACTAAATGTTACAAGTTGCTTTTTTCTTTTGTTTGTTTGTTTGTTTAAACTTTCCATCGTTAATTTTTCACATCTCCTCAAGTCTCAAAAGCGTAAAACGGCTACGGTACAGAGAAGAGACGAAGAGCCGAGGTGATTGTTTTCCTAAAACTGCGTCACATCAAGTGTTACATAGCTAACGCTCCTGAGACGGGTTAGCTTCTGTTCTCTCATCCGTTATAACAGCTATAACAATCACTATAAATGTCACTACATCCCGCTATGTTAAAAATCTGTCACTATAGAAACGGTACTAAACGTATTAGATCGTAACTAGCGATGTGCAGCTGCACTACTGTCAAAGCTGCTGTTGTAGAAAATTCATCAACACTTCGCTGCACCACGCTAACTGCAAATTAGCCTACTTCCCTTAGCTCGTCTCTTGTCACAGAATGACTGCATGCTAATGCGGCATGAACGTCCGGAGCTAAACGTCTCCGTGAGGCGTCTGGGGAAACGTCTCTGGGGAACCCAGGAGATTGACGTATCTGTACGAGGAGGGAGGAAGTGCGTAGGTGGAGTGTGGAGAATGATTAAAAAAAGAAGAAGAAAGAAAGAAAGAAAGAAAGAAAGAAAGAAAGAAAGAAAGAAAGAAAGAAAAGGAGTGAATTTTGATTAGTAATTATGTCCAAGCTTTGACACAATGAGGCTTCTTCCTGCTCTCTTCTGTCTTTTAATCACCTCCTGCATTTTCTCAGACAATGAATTTAATGTCCTACTTTTCTGTCTCGCTTAAACACCTACCTTTAATAATAAGAGCCTCTAATAAAATTCAAAGCTCACATTTCAAATAAGGAGAAAAGAAAGGTGGAGGATAAAAAAGGTTCAGACGACGTTGGGGTGTGAAAGTGCAGCGCTGCGATAAGCACACACGTAGCGTCAGATAGCGGCGGGAATCCTCACGTTGGCTCTGGAGTAGAGCGCAAGATTCCCTTCTCTCTCTCTCTCTCTCTCTCTCTCTCTCTCTCTCTCTCTCTCGCACTTCATCTGATCAAAAGAGCCGGATGAATCCGTCAATCTCAGACATGGACGAGGAAAATAAGGTACAAGCTTCCGGATCGTCTGAGAGTCGAGGCAGTCGTTCGAAATGAAGACACTGTCAGAGATCACGTCTGGATAGAAAGGCGTCTCGTCGTGTACACAAACACATCTGACATCACGTTTCATCCTCGTAATGCAAGCGCAATGTTTGGGGTCTGATCACGCGATCCGCAGGAGGTGCGATGCTTTGAACAGTTCAGAAGAACCAAAAATAAAATGCAGAATTGCGCAGGGAAGGTTGTGGGTTTTGTTCCTGCAGGTTTGTGAAAGTTCTTCAAAATAGTGAAAGAAAAAAAAATGGAATAAAGGTGAAGAGAGAATAAAGTACAGCACAAACAGCACAAAATCATCAACTTCTTGTTAAAGTTAAAACTAGCGCTGCAGATATTCATATCACATTTATATGTGTTTGTGCTAGTCTAATTCTGATTCATGCTAGTCTAATTCTGATACATGCTAGTCTAATTCTGATACATGCTAGTCTGATACATGCTAGTCTAATTCTGATACATGCTAGTCTAATTCTGATACATGCTAGTCTAATTCTGATACATGCTAGTCTAATTCTGATTCATGCTAGTCTAATTCTGATACATGCTAGTCTAATTCTGATACATGCTAGTCTAATTCTGATTCATGCTAGTCTAATTCAGATACATGCTAGTCTGATACATGCTAGTCTAATTCTGATACATGCTAGTCTAATTCTGATACATGCTAGTCTAATTCTGATACATGCTAGTCTGATACATGCTAGTCTAATTCTGATACATGCTTCTGATACATGCTAGTCTAATTCTGATAAAGGCTAGTCTAATTCTGATTCAGATTCATTGTCCCAAGCATCTTGTCTCAATCAGACAGAATAAAGGTGAAGAGAGAATAAAGTACAGCACAAACAGCACAAAATCACCAACTTCTTGTTAAAGTTAAAACTAGCGCTGCAGATATTCATATCACATTTATATGTGTTTGTGCTAGTCTAATTCTGATCCATGCTAGTCTAATTCTGATACATGCTAGTCTGATACATGCTAGTCTAATTCTGATACATGCTTCTGATTCATGCTAGTCTAATTCAGATACATGCTAGTCTGATACATGCTAGTCTAATTCTGATACATGCTAGTCTGATACATGCTAGTCTAATTCTGATACATGCTTCTGATACATGCTAGTCTAATTCTGATAAAGGCTAGTCTAATTCTGATTCAGATTCATTGTCCCAAGCATCTTGTCTCAATCAGACAGAATAAAGGTGAAGAGAGAATAAAGTACAGCACAAACAGCACAAAATCACCAACTTCTTGTTAAAGTTAAAACTAGCGCTGCAGATATTCATATCACATTTATATGTGTTTGTGCTAGTCTAATTCTGATCCATGCTAGTCTGATACATGCTAGTCTAATTCTGATTCATGCTAGTCTAATTCTGATACATGCTAGTCTAATTCTGATACATGCTAGTCTAATTCTGATTCATGCTAGTCTAATTCAGATACATGCTAGTCTGATACATGCTAGTCTAATTCTGATACATGCTAGTCTAATTCTGATACATGCTAGTCTAATTCTGATACATGCTAGTCTAATTCTGATTCATGCTAGTTTAATTCAGATACATGCTAGTCTGATACATGCTAGTCTAATTCTGATACATGCTAGTCTAATTCTGATACATGCTAGTCTAATTCTGATACATGCTAGTCTGATACATGCTAGTCTAATTCTGATACATGCTTCTGATACATGCTAGTCTAATTCTGATAAAGGCTAGTCTAATTCTGATTCAGATTCATTGTCCCAAGCATCTTGTCTCAATCAGACAGAATAAAGGTGAAGAGAGAATAAAGTACAGCACAAACAGCACAAAATCACCAACTTCTTGTTAAAGTTAAAACTAGCGCTGCAGATATTCATATCACATTTATATGTGTTTGTGCTAGTCTAATTCTGATCCATGCTAGTCTGATCCATGCTAGTCTAATTCTGATTCATGCTAGTCTAATTCTGATACATGCTAGTCTGATACATGCTAGTCTATTTCTAATTCATGCTAGTCTAATTCTGATACATGCTAGTCTAATTCTGATACATGCTAGTCTAATTCTGATTCATGCTAGTCTAATTCAGATACATGCTAGTCTGATACATGCTAGTCTAATTCTGATACATGCTAGTCTAATTCTGATACATGCTAGTCTAATTCTGATACATGCTAGTCTAATTCTGATTCATGCTAGTTTAATTCAGATACATGCTAGTCTGATACATGCTAGTCTAATTCTGATACATGCTAGTCTAATTCTGATACATGCTAGTCTAATTCTGATACATGCTAGTCTGATACATGCTAGTCTAATTCTGATACATGCTTCTGATACATGCTAGTCTAATTCTGATAAAGGCTAGTCTAATTCTGATTCAGATTCATTGTCCCAAGCATCTTGTCTCAATCAGACAGAATAAAGGTGAAGAGAGAATAAAGTACAGCACAAACAGCACAAAATCACCAACTTCTTGTTAAAGTTAAAACTAGCGCTGCAGATATTCATATCACATTTATATGTGTTTGTGCTAGTCTAATTCTGATCCATGCTAGTCTGATCCATGCTAGTCTAATTCTGATTCATGCTAGTCTAATTCTGATACATGCTAGTCTGATACATGCTAGTCTATTTCTAATTCATGCTAGTCTAATTCTGATACATGCTAGTCTAATTCTGATTCAGATTCATTGTCCCAAGCGTCTTGTCTCAATTAGACAGAATAAAACACATTTGGGTTGCTGCTTTAATTAATTTCCGGAGCTTTAAGGCTAACGTAGATAATCTAACAAACTTGAAAGTGTTAGCATGTGAATCTTCGCACATTCGTCTAAGGAATAGTTGGTTGAATCTCGAACACACACATTATTAAAAAAAATATGTAAAGATTACACAATAGATGTTTTTTTATTGTTAATAAATGAATTAAATGATTCTTCTTGGATGTGGCAGCAGACTAAGTGAAAAAAGAACATATCTGTATGATATAATTCGTAAATGTTTTACATTCGATTCAGTACTTTAGGGGAATGTTTTATGGGGAAGTATGTGGAAATCTGGCAACCCAAATCTACAAGTTTCATCATCAACATACATTTTTATGGTCAGTTTTTTATTTGAGCTAAAAAGATGATGTGTTAATAATTAGCATGTTGTCTTTATGAAGAAATTGATCAGAAGAACGTAGAGAATTCGCCCTGCATGCGTTAACTCCATGAGGATGATGAAGTCCAGACTGATGAAGTCTATCTCTCATTTGTTCCGAAGTTCTTTGGGGTTCTGCGGCACTGCGAGAGTTAATGCGAGGTATCCAGCCTAATAACCAACGCAGCTCGCGCTCGAGATTCGATTACACCTGTGATTTATTCACTTGTTTAGCAGTCGAGGCCTGGCTGTGATTATTTTTTATTGTAAATAATTGAATAAAACGTCAGAGCGAACCCGTGCATCATTACGATGATGTACGCCCGGTGGACACGTTCCCGCGCTCAGTATTCCCGCGACAAAGCTGACACAAACTGCACGTGTACAGAAACTAAAAGGTGAATGTGTTGTGAATTTCTGGACGTTCTTCTGCTCGCTCGTCCCCACACACCTCCATCGCACACCGTCCGTCGTCCCTTCTTTGTAGGAGGAGATGGAGGCTCTTCGATAAACCGAGGTCACGGGGAGCCGACTCTAATCTTCTACTCCACATGCGTGTGTGTGTGTGTGTGAGTGTGTGTGTGTGTAGGGGGTTTTTTGTCTGCTTATAAAAAATGGATTGGCGCTCAGGGGAGCCTTTCTCAGCAAGAAGTGCCTCGGAGACAATAATTGCAGGCAGGCGGGTAGGTGAGGGGGAATATGACAATCCGAGATGGCAAATTGATTTTTGCTCTGCATGGAGCTCGAGCTTTTGCAGGAAAAAAAGGCGGGAAAGAAATGAATTAGCAAAATACAAGGAAATAATTTGGTACTCGATTGCACGGGGTGGCATCGCATCAATTCCCATTCAAACCCAAATATCGTGCCCTGTCCTTCCTGGCTCTTCTATTTTGCCAACGAATCGTAAACCGTCCATCTGAATGGCGTCTCAGTAATGCCGCTGCCATGAACGGCAGGAAACTTCACATAGAATAGAGATTGGAGATGGAGATTTGATTGAAATATATACAGTATGCATCTGATCCAGCGACAAGTGGCAGCTGAAATATTTAAGCTCCGCCCCTTTTGGTTAAGAAGTAATCTCTTCAAGACTCTGTGACTCTGTGATTCAGAGACTGTGATGCTGTAACTCCTAGACTCTGTGACTCTGTGACTCAGTGACTCTGTGACTCAGAGACTCTGTGACTCTGTGATTCAGAGACTCTGTGATTCTGTAACTCCTAGACTCCCTGTCTCTGTGACTTCGTGACTCAGAGACTCTGTGATGCTGAAACTCCTAGACTCCGTGACTCTGTGACTCCGTGACTCAGTGACTCCCTGACTCAATGACTCAGTGACTCTGTGATTCAGAGACTCTGTGATGCTGTAACTCCTAGACTCCGTGACTCTGTGACTCCGTGACTCAGTGACTCCGTGACTCTGTGATTCAGAGACTCTGTGATGCTGTAACTCCTAGACTCCGTGACTCTGTGACTCCGTGACTCAGTGACTCTGTGATTCAGAGACTCTGTGATGCTGTAACTCCTAGACTCCGTGACTCTCTGACTCAGTGACTCCATGACTGTGTCACTCCGTGACTCAGACACTCTGTGACTCTGCATCATCACACTACACGCTGTTGATTCATTTCCTCTAACAGCACGGTGTGATTTATTTCTTACTTAACACCTAACGAACACTAACGTCATTTTTATGAGCCACTGAAAACACGAAACAATTTCCTATTCAACATGGTTTATTTTAATGGTTTGAGACGACTCGCTCAGCGCCGTTTTAACCTTTCATAACTCTCTGTGCGCCACTGTGATTTCTTAGCAATTTGCATTCCTGAGACCACGCTGATTTTCCACCGGCACTCGGGAAACCGATGGAAGACCCTCTGACCTGCAGCTTTTGTTAAGAGGCTACTCCTGAATTATTAAAACCAGCTTTTTTTTTCATGCTGATGTTTTGTTTTGTTTTGAAAAGGCACTCATGATGAGAAGATCACAGCCTCGACCTTAAACCAGAAATATATTTCTTTTACACCACTGTGGAATAAATTAAAACACACGCACACACACACACACACACACACACACACACACAGCTTTAGGACTGTCCTGGAAGCTGATTTCCTGCGTTGTGTTTTCTCACACGGGAATATTTAGAGGGGAAAAAACATGAGCCGGGAATTAAAAAGCACATCGTGTTTGATGCTTGGGAGTTTTTGAAAGACGTCTTTCAGCAGCGATTCATCGCAACATGACATAATTGCTCCCTTTTGATTTTAATAAGGAACTGAGCATAATATCACTTTAATGTGCACTCGCTTTTTATACAAACACTTTCCAGCGATGATAATAATGCTAATTGCTAAGATTAGCCGTTAATTGCTACGGACCCCTAACTGCATTTTTTTTTTTTTGTCTAACCGAACAAAGCCGTCGCCACGTGTCGTCTTGCAGCGCATTGCATCAGACAGTAAATGTATGTGTGAATATGTGAGCTGGACATCTCACCGTGGAGCTAACAGATTATAGATTCCTCGTATGATCAGTGGAGACACATGGACTTTGTAGTCGTGACGTTTCAGACCCAGGATCGATATCCTGTCACGTTTACGCACATCGATCCAATTCGCTACTTTTTTTTTACTTAAATAAACTTTTACCTTTCAGCACTCACGGTACCACCACATGTAGATTCACTGACACACACACACACTTTTATTTCTGTGAAACTCTTTTTCTTTCAACTTCATGTAAGTCAATAAAATATCAGTGCGAATAAAAAACAAAAATGCTCGTATTTAAGTACATAATTAGGGTCTGATGTTTTGTCTCTGAAATCTCCAGAGACTTCAGTATTAGAATTACAAATGTAGAGTTGTATGTGACAAAAACAAACAAAGTGATAGCTCTGGGGTTTTTATTTTTTAGGAAAAACAAATATTTGTTTTAAGGGGAGACATGTATTTAAAAATTGAAAAGAAAAAACTAACATTATTATTATTAGTATTATTATTATTATTATTATTATTATTATTATTATTATTATTATTATTTAATTGATTTATCTAATGATTTAAAAAAACATATATCTGTTTTTAAACAATAAATAAATTATTGTTGTTATATTAATTATTTATTGGAAATAATTTTTGATAAGCAAATATTTTAAGAGAAATTGTATATGCAAATTTGTAGAAAAATAAAATAAATCAACAACAACAACATAATAATAATAATAATAATAATAATAATAATAATAATAATAATAATAAGGGAGGGGACACGGCTGGGCAGAGTGCAGGGGACAGGGCTGGGCAGAGTGGAGATAAATAATCAGAGCTAATCAGAGCACCACCGCACCGCTATAAGCAGGTAGTCAAGCGGCATTGTGGGTAATGCACGAGGTGTTAACTAACTTCTTTAACATTGAACACGACGTTATTTAATTGTTCACGTATAGACGATCATATAACGGAATGTACTAAGGAAGATTTCAGCTTAAACGAGATGAAATGACCTTTCAAACTGAGTGGGGGAAAGTTTTGGCACCCCTCCTCAACAGGAATGATCTATTTCATGCTCAATAGATTTTCAGATAACATAAAAATAGCAAACTGTTCTAAGCGTCATGTCACCGACTTTCTCCTTCTCCATCTTACATCATTCAGTACGTTTCTCTTTGCTGTTAAGAGCGAGCTCATCAAAATAATTGCAGGATGATGAAGAGGAAGTATGTGATGCATAACAAAGGGGAAATAAGAATAGCACTCGAGTTAGCTTTAATTGCAGCCTTTTGGCTCGACTCCTGCTGCATCAATCACCCGCAGCATGAACCCACAGATGAGATCATGAACCGAAGGATCAGGGGCCAGCTGACGATTTAACGATTAATGTTCAGCTGTAAAATGGCTTCTAATAGGTGCATTATATAACTCACTCAGGAAAGAGTACAGTAGCACTGTCAGGGGAAATGAACTGTTCTAATACCATGCCATAATCAGGTGGTTTATTGCACAAGGTAGAAATGTTCTGTGGTATACCACAGAGAGAAAGAGAGAGAGAGAGAGAGAGAGAGAGAGAGAGAGAGAGTTAAAACATTAACATGAACAGGTTTACTGCTGAAACTATGTAAATGAAACATAAAAAATAATCAACTTCTCCATGGTAACAGTGACTCTGCTTCATCGAAGCAACGTGTTGTTAATTATTTTACCTTAACAGCATGATAGAATGTTTTATTCCATACTTATCTCATGGAAAACCAATCACGTCGGAATAGGGCTTATGAATCGACTCAAGAGTCGATTCGTGAGTCATTAACTCGTTTGAACCGTTTCACAAACCATGAGGCTGCATTCTAACAAACAAATATGGAAATAAATCAGGACGCAGATGATCCAAACGGCATCACCGTGCATTTCATTTCATTTGCAGCATCATTGTTCGAGCCTGACTCTTTTGATTTACACATTAAACCAAGCTGATCCATTAAACATGGCTCGCTTCATTATGCTCCCTGCTTGAGCCGATTTTCGAGCCGAAGACCTAAAAAATGAGAGAAAGAGCCGTGCACTTAATCCTTTGGAAATTTAGCATTGCTGAAAGCGTGCTGAGTTAATGAGTCAGAGAACGCTGTCTCAATCACTTCTAAATCTCTGAACGCAGGGAGAAAAAAGGCAGTGTTAACAAAATCCTAATCATAATTCAAGCACCAAAAGATGATTAGAGCAATATGGGCAGCAATTCGAGCATTTATAAAAGTTCTGCTTTAACAGGACATAACGTATCGTAAGACTCAGGTGACATTAATGTCATTCACATCACGCTGGTCTTTATAGTCATGGGCTGTGTACAGATTTGGGAAAAGTTCCTTGTATTCACACACCTCATGATTTTCTGAGATTCACACATGTAGTTCACGTCTCTGGGGTTGCCAGATGTTTTCTGGTAGAGATAGGGGTTTTTTAACATCTTCCAGATATCTGCTGACAAGTTAGAAAAATTCTAATAGCTAAATTGATCACTGGTTTAATTGAACAACATCCACACTCTTTATTCAGCAGTGTTGAGAATAGGACTTGAGCCAGACTTTTGCTCTAACAATTACTAAAACACAGATTAATGAAGTTATAAGAAGCAAAATCAAGGTCATGAGCTCATAATGAGGCTTCTGAAGAGGAAATGTATTCAAATCTAAGTTATTTCTAGTTATAAGATAATTTCTAGAGGGGCACGGTGGCGTAGTGGTTAGCACGTTCCCCTCACACCTCCAGGGTTGGGGGTTCGATTCCCACCTCCACCTTGTGTGTGTGGAGTTTGCATGTTCTTGCTGTGCCTCGGGGGTTTCCTCCGGGTACTCCGGTTTCCTCCCCCGGTCCAAAGACATGCATGGTAGGTTGATTGGCATCTCTGGAAAATTGTCCGTAGTGTGTGATGAGTGAATGAGAGTGTGTGTGTGTGCCCTGCGATGGGTTGGCACTCCGTCCAGGGTGTATCCTGCCTTGATGCCCGATGACGCCTGAGATAGGCACAGGCTCCCCGTGACCCGAGGTAGTTCGGATAAGCGGTAGAAGATGAATGAGTGAGTGAGAGAGATCATTTCAAGTTATCTTGTGTGTGTGTTTTGATGAACTATTACATGGCAGGTATTTTTCTCTAATTTCCTCACACATCCTTGAGTCACAGTTCGTTTTTAAATCATTTCGTCTTTTACTAATTATTCATCACACCACCTTGTCGTTGATCATTTTAACGTAACAGCTTTACACACAGTTTCACTCATTAAAAAAAACCCACATTGAACACATAGGAGTTCCTGGAAATGGTAGAATTGCTCCTGAAAAACGAATCATGTCCAAATAGGGCTTGTGAAGTGAATCGAGAGTCAGAGTCAATTCGTGAGTCACTGCTAGTCCATCCTGGGTATTAGACAGAATGTTCTAGAATATGATTTAATGTTGCAGATTATTTTTAGTTCTTTTTAAATAAGTTATTATTTTAATAATTATTGGTATACATCATGATGCACATAGGAGCTTGTTTGCAGTAACCTCTCTAATTTAAATTTGTGATGCATGTCTCGCTCTGAAGCGATTTTCAAGATTAACGACCCTGCCTTGATTCTAAAGGTGTGTATTTGGGAGTAAAACATATCTCAGGTGGTGACAGAGTGTGTCTTAAACGTACACGCCGTATTCGAGCGTGCAAAGCCGACAGCATACGTTTGCAGCGGGCTTTTAAATAAAAAGGCGTGGTCAGTAATTAGTTCATTAATCTTCTGTGATGGTACCATGTGCTGTATATGATGTGTCTGTTCTTCGAAGAATGAGTGGAGGAGTTAGTTGTGGAGATCTATCCCTCCCTCTCCTCCTCCTGCTCCACCTCAGGTAAGTTCATTACGACTCGTTTCATCGTTTCATGTCGGATCTAATTAAACGAGTTATTGAGCCAAAGCATCAAGCGTGTAATCAGAGCAATCTACTATTGAGCCAGATCGTAACACATCATGCTTTCTCTGAGTTGGGGTGAGGAGATCTTGTGCTCGGTTTAGAACGAGGTGACGTATCATCTTTAGATGCTCGATGTTGCTCCTACTTTAATGTTTTAATTCAGTCTAAACTAATTCGGCAAATGATCCCCAAATGGCCCGAAGTGAATTGGTGTAGGAATCACATGACCTTCAAATGACCTTTTAAGTAGCTTTGGTGAAACTCAATATAATCTGTGACATGAAATCCATGTGACCACTAATGACATTCAAATGACATTCAATTGAAATCCAAATAAAATCCATAAGATCAAAAATTAGGAGTGACACAACAAAAACTAGACATGACCTTCAGATTACTTCATATAACATTTGAAGGTCATATGGGTTATTTAAAGCTAATTTCATTGATTCATTCATTCATTCATCTTCTACCGCTTATCCGAACTACCTCGGGTCACGGGGAGCCTGTGCCTATCTCAGGCGTCAAGGCAGGATACACCCTGGACAGAGTGCCAACCCATCAAAGGGCACACACACACTCTCATTCACTCACACAATCACACACTACGGACAATTTTCCAGAGATGCCAATCAACCTACCGTGCATGTCTTTGGACCGGGGGAGGAAACCGGAGTACCCGGAGGAAACCCCCGAAGCACAGGGAGAACATGCAAACTCCACACACACAAGGCGGAGGCGGGAATCGAACCCCCAACCCTGGAGGTGTGAGGCGAACGTGCTAACCACTAAGACACTGTGTCCCCCAAGGTAATTTCAGATCAATTAAATAAATTGTGTTATCAAGTTATATTCACCCCTCATCGAAACGCCACCTTATTGTGGTGGAGGGGTTTGTGTGCCTGAATGATCCTAGGAGCTATGTTGTCTGGGGCTTTCTGCCCCTGGTAGGGTCTCCCAAGGCAAACAGGTCCTGGGTGACAGGCCAGACCAAGAGCGGTTCAAATACCCCTTATGAGTGAGTTAATAACAAGGTCCGTGACGTCGCCCGGTATGGCGCAACCGGGGCCCCACTCTGGAGCCAGGCCCTTAGTTGGGGCTCGCATGTGAGTGCCTGGTGGCCGGGTCTTACCCCACGGGGCCCGGCCGGGCTCAGCCCGAAGGAGCGACATGGGGCCGATCTCCTGTGGGCCCACCACCTGCAGGAGGGACCGTAAGGGGCTGGTGCAATGTGGATTGGGTGGTAGTCGAAGGCGGGGACCTCGGCGACCCAATCCCCGGACACGGAATCTGGCTCTAGGGACATGGAATGTCACCTCGCTGGGGGGAAAGGAGCCTGAGCTGGTGCGGGAGGTTGAGAGATACCGACTAGAGATAGTTGGGCTTGCCTCCACGCACAGCTTGGGCTCTGGAACCCAACTCCTTGAGAGAGGCTGGACTCTACTACTCTGGAGTTGCCCACAGTGAGAGGCGGCGGGCTGGTGTGGGCTTGCTCATAGCCCCCCAGTTCAGCAACCATGTGTTGGAGTTCACCCCGGTGAACGAGAGGGTCGTTTCCCTGCGCCTGCGGGTCGGGGATAGGTCTCTCACTGTTATTTGTGCTTACGGGCCAAATGGCAGTGTAGAGTACCCGACCTTTTTGGCGTCTCTGGAAGGGGTGCTGGAAAGTGCTCCAACCGGGGACTCCATCGTTCTACTGGGGGACTTCAACGCTCATGTGGGCAGTGACAGTGACACCTGGAGGGGCGTGATTGGGAGGAACGGCCCCCCCGACCTGAACCCGAGTGGTGTTCTGTTATTGGACTTCTGTGCTAGTCACAGTTTGTCCATAACGAACACCATGTTCGAGCATAAGGGTGTCCATCAGTACACATGGTACCAGGACACCCTAGGTCGGAGGTCGATGATCGACTTTGTGGTTGTTTCATCTGACCTCCGGCCGTATGTCTTGGACACTCGGGTGAAGAGAGGGGCGGAGCTGTCAACTGATCACCACCTGGTGGTGAGTTGGATCCGATGGCGGGGGAGGAAGTTGGACAGACTTGGCAGACCCAAACGTACTGTGAGGGTCTGCTGGGAACGTTTGACAGAGTCTCCAGTCAGAGAGAACTTCAACTCCCACCTCCGGCAGAGCTTCAACCAGATCCCGAGGGAGGTTGGAGACATTGAGTCCGAGTGGACCATGTTCTCCACCTCCATTGTCGACGCAGCCGCTCGGAGCTGTGGTCGTAAGGTCTCCGGTGCCTGTCGTGGTGGCAATCCCCGAACCCGGTAGTGGACCCTGGAAGTAAGGGACGCCGTCAAGCTGAAGAAGGAGTCCTATCGAGCCTGGTTGGCTCGGGGGACTCCGGAGGCAGCAGATAGGTACCGGAGGGCCAAGCGAGCTTCAGCCCGGGTGGTTGTGGAGGCAAAAACTCGGGTCTGGGAGGAGTTCGGTGAGGACATGGAGAAGGACTATCGGTTGGCCTCGAAGAAATTCTGGCAAACCGTCCGGCGCCTCAGGAGGGGGAAGCAGTGCCCTGCTCACGCTGTTTACAGCGGGAGTGGGAATCTGCTGACTTCAACTGGGGACATCCTCGGACGGTGGAAGGAGTACTTCGAGGTTCTCCTCAACCCCATCGACATGTCTTCCATTGAGGAAGCAGAGGCCGATGGCTCAGTTGTGGACTCGTCGATCCCCCAAGCTGAGGTCACTGAGGTAGTTGAGAAGCTCCTCGGTGGCAAGGCACCGGGGGTGGATGAGATCCGCCCTGAGTACCTCAAGTCTCTGGATGTTGTGGGGCTGTCTTGGTTGACATGCCTCTGCAACGTCGCATGGAGGCTGGGGACAGTGCCTCTAGACTGGCAGACTGGAGTGGTGGTCCCTCTGTTTAAGAAGGGGGACCGGAGGGTGTGTTCCAACTACAGGGGATCACACTCCTCAGCCTCCTCGGAAAAGTTTATGCCAGGGTACTGGAGAGGAGAATTCGGCCGATAGTCGAACCTCGGATTCAGGAGGAACAATGCGGGTTTCGTCCCGGTCGTGGAACACTGGACCATCTCTATACCCTCGCCAGGTTGCTGGAGGGTTCATGGGAGTTTGCCCAACCTGTCCACATGTGCTTTGTGGATCTGGAGAAGGCATTCGACTGTGTCCCTCGTGGTGACCTGTGGGGGGTGCTCTGGGAGTATGGGGTCCGGGGCCCTCTGCTAAGGGCTGTCCGGTCCCTATATGACCGGAGCAGGAGTTTGGTTCGCATTGCCGGCAGTAAGTCAGACTTGTTCCCGGTGCATGTTGGACTCCGGCAGGGCTGCCCTTTGTCACCGGTCCTGTTCATTATCTATATGGACAGGATTTCTAGGCGCAGTCGGGGGCCGGAGGGAGTCCGGTTTGGGGACCACAGGATTTCGTCTATGCTTTTTGCAGATGATGTTGTCCTGTTGGCTTCCTCAAATCAGGATCTTCAGCGTGCACTGGGACGGTTTGCAGCCGAGTGTGAAGCGGCGGGGATGAGAATCAGCACCTCCAAGTCCGAGGCCATGGTTCTCAACCGGAAAAGGGTGGCTTGCCCCCTTCAGGTTGGTGGAGAGGAGTTTAAGTATCTCGGGGTCTTGTTCACGAGTGAGGGAAGGACGGAGCGGGAGATCGACAGGCAGATCGGTGCATCTTCTGCAGTGATGCGGTCGATATACAGGTCTGTTGCGGTGAAGAAAGAGCTGAGCCGGAAGGCGAAGCTCTCTATTTACCAGTCGATCTACGTTCCTACCCTCACCTATGGTCATGAGCTTTGGGTCATGACTGAAAGGACAAGATCCCGGATACAGGTGGCCGAAATGAGTTTCCTCCGCAGGGTGGCTGGGCGCTCCCTTAGAAACAGGGTGAGGAGCTCGGTCACCCGGGAGGAGCTCAGAGTAGAGCCGCTGCTCCTCCACATCGAGAGGAGTCAGCTAAGGTGGCTCGGGCATCTGTTCCGGATGCCTCCTGGACGCCTCCCTGGGGAGGTGTTCCGGGCATGCCCAACCGGGAGGAGGCCCCGGGGAAGACCTAGGACACGCTGGAGGGACTATGTCTCTCGGCTGGCCTGGGAACGCCTCGGTATTCCCCCGGAAGAGCTGGAGGAAGTGTCTGGGGAGAGGGAAGTCTGGGCGTCCCTGCTTAGACTGCTGCCCCCGCGACCCGGCCCCGGATAAGCGGTAGAAAATGGATGGATGGAAGTTATATTCAAATGAGTTTGAATATAAGGACACGAACAAAGCTTTAAAAGACCTTAAATGACATCAGGTGACATATAGCCTGAAATGTATTAATTGTGGAATAACATGAAAATCAACTGAGTTTGGACAAGGTTCTTACCTATGACATGCAAATGACACCAAAGGACCTTTATATGACCTGAAATTACGTCAAAATGAAATCAAATGGCATTTAAATGACCTGAAATGACCTACAATTGACCTTAGAATACATAATTGTGTAGTCAAGTCAAGTCATTGTACATTTATTGTAATTACAACCACATACAGTATAGCTGTTGCAGTACACAGTGACATGAGACAACGTTTCTCCAGGATCATGAAGCTACATAAAACAAAGATAGAGCTAAGGACTTAAAGGTGGGATGTACGTTGTTTGAGAAATGCTTCAGAAAACTGAGTCAGGCCGACAAATAAAACAAGCATGTAGCCAATGAGCAGAAAGGGGCGTGTCTTGTTAAGATGTGGCGGAGAGAGTGTTCAGTGCGCATGCGTGACATTAGCCGAAAGCAATTAAAACATTAATGGCGGATAAAAATGAAAAGCGAAGAAAGGCTTACAATAAGGCAGGAAGTAGGACCCGTGTTAATATACAGTAGGATCAGCTTTCCAGCACTGGAGAGAACTGAAGGAGCAGGAAGGCCTGCGATGGGACGCGATGGGGCGCTTTTTTCCTTCTCGATAGGTGAGTAACGTTGGTTTTGCTTTGTTACACAGAACTAATATATGCCTTTGTCCTTTACATGATTATGCTTGTGTGTCATTTTTGCTTGTTTGTTTATCTACAATCGCCTGGGTTATGTATGTGTGGGCGGAGCTATCAATACAGGGGTGGGACCCATTTGGGTTAGGGGCGTGTTTGTTTTGGTGATTTCAAATGTCAACATTGGCTTTCAAACAACGGAGACCCCACCTTTAAATAAGTTAGTCCTAGCCACATAAAGTGCATCTGTGCAACCTGGTGCTAACAGTATGAGACAAAAGACAAGAAGACAGTGCAGGACACAATACAGTGCAAACAAACAATACAAGACATTACACAAAAGACAATACACAAAAGCAGCGCCAACCAGTGTAAATACTGTATATTCTTTAGTACATGTGCAGAAAAACTGGAATGAACACTTAATGTGATAGCAGCAGTTACATGAGGTGTTGTAATGTATTGTCTGAAACAGCAGTCGAATGAAATGTGAAGACAGAATGTGTAAAGACCAAAAACAGTGTGTAAAACAGCATGTAAAAAGTTTATTTATGGTTGTGCTGTGTACATGGATGTATATTGGAAGAGTGTGTATTTGGTGTAGGTCAGTGTAGTCCATATGGTTGATTGGTTGATTGTGCATATGTGTGTGAGGGACGTGTGGGGTGAAGAGTGTGTGAGGTGTGTGTGGGGTGAAGAGTGTGTGTGAGGGGTGTGTGGGGTCATCCACAATGATGTTGGCTTTGCGGATGCAGTGTGTGGTGTAAATGTCCATTATAGGGGGAAGAGAGACTCCAATGATCTTCTCAGCTGTCCTCACTCTCCGCTGCAGGGTCTTGTGATACGAGATGGTGCAGTTTCCAAACCAGACAGTGATGCAGCTGCTCAGGATGATCTCAATGGTCCCTCTGTAGAACGTAGTCAGGATGGGAGAGGGAGATGGGCTTTTCTCAGACTTTGTAAGAAGTAGAGACGCTGCTGGGCTTTCTTTGTGATGGAGCTGGTGTTGAGTGACCAGGTGAAGTTCTGCACTAGATGAACACCAAGAAATTTGGTACTCTTCATGATCTCCGGATGATCTGTCGATGTTCAGACACCAGGCATTTAGCTGTTGCACCTCCTCTCCGTATGCTGACCTGTCGTTCTTGCTCTTGAGACTCACCATGGTCGTGTCATCGGCGAACTTGATGACATGCGGTCAGCAAAGGTGAACAGCAGTATTCTGAGCACACAGCCCTGAGGTGCTCCAGTGCTCAATAGACCATCGCGTGACCTCAAATAGACCATCATGTGACCTCAATTGACCTCAAATAGACATCACGTGAAGGTCTATTTGAGATCATTTCGGGTCACATGATAAAAACAATCTGGACCATGATGAGGTTCTTAGCATTGCATGTCCTACTGATATTAGCATGGCTAACTGCTATGTACAGTACAGCTGAGTTTTGAAGATCAGATCAGACGCCAGGTAGCATTATGAAAATTATTTCTGAAAACTTTCCAATTATCTGCCATGATTTTATTTCTTTATTTTTGGTATGTTTTACAGCATCTATACAGAAGTCTTGGCTTTGATTTCAAACTCAACCTTTACTTTTTGCACCATAATTGAGATTTTCCTCAGCAGTGCCACAGACTTGGGGTAAACACACCTACGGCCTTCGGCTGCTCACGACCACGTAAAGCGCTGCGTTATGTAACTCTTACAGGTTTCAATTATTTCACATAACCTTAATGTTAACGTCTACAGCAACAACATGTGAAGCGTCGAATTAACACCTCAAGTGTTGACTTTAATTTGATTATCCAGATGAACTCAATGAATAATTCACTGAACTCAATGAAATCATTTTTAGACTTGTTTAAATTTTCGCTAACGGCATTAAGTTACAGCTCCAGTGGTAAATAAACACTTGATTTTAGGTAAAAATTGTCATTTTTTGCGAAAAATGTCATCAGAGATTGTAAAATGATTTAATGTGACCGTATAAGGCTGAAGTGTGAATGTAGGAGCTCATTTAATGCTAACAGAAAGTAACGAAATGTCAGGATTGTGAAAATACGAAGCAGCTGTTGCTATGTAAATGATAACGTATCTGAAAGGGTGTTTTAATATAAACCTGCACTTCAATCAACACCTGACCACCAATCAGAGTCCAGAATTCAACAGATCTGGGTGAGAGACATTAGAGGAAGAACATTTTAACAGAACTTTTAACAACTCGTGCTGTTAGAGAAAAATAATCAACAACTGATACGAAGAAACTAAGATTTTTTATCCTGAAGTGTTTTATTAGCTCATTTTTAAAAGCTCATAAAATCAGACTAAAGCTAGCTAATCAGAACACTAACTCTATTATTTAGCTAATATTAACAAACTTAGCTAGCATGCTAGTATACACACACAGTATGTTCAGTGCCATACACTCTTCTTATTCCCTTCTTTTCTTGTCTTTATGTATTTAAACTTAAATACACAAACGTGAACTACATTCTCATATGAAAATCAGTATTTAAGCCACGCCCTCTTTCTGAGACTTTCTGTAGCGGAGTGACACTAACGAACGTGTAACGAATGAGCACGTGACGATCCGCACCCGTGTGAGACTCCGTCACTTTAGCGTTAGAAAATTAGCCTCGTAGCTGCAGACGCAGACGATTCGACTGATGAAGTGTGTTCCCCAGAAACGTGTACACTTTTGAACGAGCAAATCATCTTTATATACTTGTGAGTAATTTAAATAAAATTCACACAGCTGTCAGAGTAAAGAAAAAAAAGGAAATAACAGTTTGCTGTGTGTTCGAAATGAATCATTTCATGATTCTGATTTAAATTGTTTTACTCCGTATCATTCAGGACATAAGAAAAAAAAAAGAAATACAAATTACACAACTGAATGACCTTCGACTTTGAAGCATGCGTGTGTTTTTTTTTTTTTCTGGACTATCATCATGAATGTATCTTTAGCTCCGGGAGTGAGCTGTCTCTTCGTTCGCTCTCGGTATCTCTTATTGTCACCCGTTACACACTGCATTCCTTCAATTACTATCGGAACGCTGAAGGCAATTGGTTTCGGGTGTATAATCTGTGAAGCGAAGGCGCCTCCAGCCAGCTGCTTTTTGTATTCCGGAGCCGAACAGGAGCAATTAACGGAGCTGTCGCTTTTCCCGAAGTGCTCGGGTTGCCGTGTTTTTGTCCCCTTTGTTGGCTTTTTTTTGTGCCATTAGGCTCGGGGTAGCACCTGTCAATGGCTGTCCTCTCTCCTTTCGGCGGCCTCTGTGGAGTCCGGCGTGATTGATGACAGGTCGGGAGCGTACGGCCTTGCCTCTTTTCCCATCCTTCCGTGGGGAAATTGCTCATTTCTCCAAGTCCATTTCCATTTTTGCAACAAGACAAGCACGCCGAGTTTATATATTACTCCAGGCTCGGACACTGAATTGTGATGAATTGTGCCATACATTGGACAAGAAAAATATTCATTTGCAAGGACTTTGTTGCTTGCATTTTTTTTCTCCTCCTCAGCCCGGCGCTCGCCGTCGTCAGCTTGTCAGCGTGGCGGGTTACAGCCCAATGTAAATTTAAGCGAGCGTGACATTCTTATTCAGATAAGTGCACCGTGAACCCTTTCACTTCACAGCTGTAGAGTTAAAGCTGTCACTTTGACATTGTTCGCGGTCGCTTTCTAGATTTAAGGCGGTCAACACCTTTTTAAAACCCAGAGCTTGTATCCTATCCGATACGGCGTTGACTTCAAAGGAGGCCATTTGTCATCATGCAGATTTATTCTGTCACTCAGAGACATTTATATCATTTTAAGCTGCTTCGGTGTTCTTTTTTAAGGAGACATAAAAGACTGATGCGTCATGCTAGCGTTGGGGAAACAAAAGCTCAGAATGCTGGAATTAGAGTAAAGACAAGAAGAAAGTTGAAAACGACACAAATATAACATCAAACAGCTAAACAGGAAGAGATTATATATCTGTGATTTAATCCTGTAAGCTGACGCTTCCTTTTAAAACAGGAAATCAGACTGATTAAGACAACAACCAATTAGCCATTAGCGTTTGACATAACGAGAGCCACGCCCTAACAAACCACGCCCTAACCTGACCCAAGATAAACAAACCTGACATCAGCTACACATGGAGTGAAGAGGTTAACTGTAGTTGGGTTTTTATTTTGCTCTTTGTGAGTATTCTCACCTTCACCTTTGTCTGTGTCCTAAACCAGTAGTTACTACATTTTAGTTACTACATTTTAGTTACTACATTTTAGTTACTACATTTTAGTTACTACATTTAGTGGCCCAAGCACCAAAGTCTGTTTAGATGTTCTAAAGTGAATATTCAAATATTTAGGAACTCCACGAACACCCAGACAAGCTCCATTGTCCTCTCACTCACTCACTCACTCACTCACTCACTCACTCATCTTCTACCGCTTATCCGAACTACCTCGGGTCACGGGGAGCCTGTGCCTATCTCAGGCGTCATCGGGCATCAAGGCAGGATACACCCTGGACGGAGTGCCAACCCATCACAGGGCACACACACACACTCTCATTCACTCACACACTCACACACTACGGATAATTTTCCAGAGATGCCAATCAACCTACCATGCATGTCTTTGGACCGGGGGAGGAAACCGGAGTACCCGGAGGAAACCCCCGAGGCACGGGGAGAACATGCAAACTCAACACACACAAGGTGGAGGCGGGAATCGAACCCTCAGAAATAAATAATCTCTGATGGTTATCTTCTCCACCAAGCCATAGATGGAAAGGGGAATGGTATATAGAGACACACCAACACACCATGTTTACTGTGATCGAGTGTTACTGTAGCTCTAGACACTCCTATGGGTTGGGGCTTATACATGCTAGAGAGCATTTAATTGGACAAACTCAAGACCGGTTATGAAAAAAATTTTATCTTTTCCTGGAAGTGTAGAATTATAAAGATCTATTATAAAAAATGAAGATCTCTTAAACATTTTTGCTGTTCTAGAAAATGCATTAACAACTTCTGACCAATCAGAATCCAGAAGTCAGCAGCACTGTGGGAATAAAATCATTTAATGACCTTTAATGAAAGTGTGATGCTGGCACGAAATTATTTAATGAAGAAAGTGTCATAAAATATTTAACGATGATAAATTTAATGATTGTTTATTTAATCTAGTTGTAATTTAAAACTTTTTTAAAAAATGTTGGTTATTACACTGGATTGATTGGATTAATGAATTGTTTTACCATTTAGGCTAAAAGTTCTCTGTATTGTCACTTTTCTGTAAATATTCATCTAAAATCATTTACATATATGAATATGCAGATTACAGAGGTGTGTCTTAAAGCTAGAGTAAATAAACGGCGAGTCTGCAGTTTACATGAAGTTTAAGATCGACTCCGTAGCGTCGAGCTGAAACCCTGTTTCCCGCTTCTGTTGTAAAAAGCCCAGAGACCACGGGGGTTAATTAAAATCTTAACTGCGGTTATTAAATCCATCTTGCTCTCCCCTCGTTCCCGCCCGCTCATGCCGCTTTGCAGAGGATTCACTTTTTGGCATGTGCTGTGCTCCATTAACAGATGTAGATTTGTTCATCCTCCAGATGTTCCCTCTAATCATCAGTCCAAACAAAATGCAGGATCAATTCAGTAGGGAGTCTCGATGGTCCGGAAAATCGATCCTGATCCTGATCCTGATCCTGATTCTGATCCTGATCCTGATACTGATACTGATCCTGATTCTGATCCTGATCCTGATACTGATCCTGATCCTATTCCTGATTCTGATCCTGATCCTGATAGTGATTCTGATCCTGATCCTGATTCTGATCCTGATACTGATACTGATCCTGATCCTGATTCTGATCCTGATCCTGATACTGATCCTGATCCTGATTCTGATCCTGATCCTGATAGTGATTCTGATCCTGATCCTGATACTGATCCTGATCCTATTCCTGATTCTGATCCTGATCCTGATAGTGATTCTGATCCTGATCCTGATACTGATCCTGATCCTATTCCTGATTCTGATCCTGATCCTGATAGTGATTCTGATCCTGATCCTGATAATGATCCTGATCCTGATACTGATACTGATCCTGATCCCTATTAAACCTGCTTTCTAAAAGGAAAGTTGAAAAAAAATCCAGTCATTTGGAATCTGCTGCATCTCCAATCACACGCTGTTTGTTTTATGGTATGTTTACTGTAACGTCCATCGGTCACTCCGGTGCTAATACGGTGAACTAATGATAGCAGTAAAGTTGTTGATGTCACTTCAATTCAATTCTATTTGTTTTCTATTGTATTTTATTTGTAAAGAGACGTCGACGCTCATAGCAGCTTTAAACAACATAAAACATATTGTAGAGAAAGTTCAAGATTAATGTTAGACTTCTATTTAAATGTCTGAGGTGACTGTGGTGAGGAAAAACTCCCTTACATGGAAGAGGAAGAAACCTCGAGAGGAACCAGACTCCAAACTGAACCTCATCCTCATTTGGGTGACACTGGAGTGTGTGATTATAAACTGTTAGAAACACCAGAGAGTGTTATTATGAATAATGTCCTTTCTACAGTCAGATACAGTCTGATAATTGTGTATCGACGAGGAGATCGTCGTCCTCAAAACACCACATGGAGTCGGTAACTTCTCACAACTGGAGCTGGACCTCAGGATCCTCACAGCGTCGGCTTCTTCTCACTGAAGGTCCTGAACCTGATTTACGCCACTCAGTTTACAGAAGACCTTTAATTCATTCATTAATATCTGTTTAGAGTTATATTTAATGTTGTGGAATTTAAGAGTTGTCTGTCATACAGTCTTTAAATCATCAGATCTGAATAGCTTAAACTTCTCAGAAACTTTACCTCAGACCGATACAAATGGCTGACACTGGAGACTCCTTCCACATTTTTCTATGAATGAGTTGTTACCATAGAAACGATAACATAGAAGAGGAAACTTGTGATTCATGTTACAGGTGGAAAGACCGTCAGACCAGATCCTGGACACATCAACAACCTGGGATTGTCCTCTGTGTGTGTGTGTGTGTGTGTGAAGCAGTGCATGAGAAGCTCACCTCCACCTGAGGTGCAGCAGTAACGCAGAGAAGCAGACAAAGCCGTAAAAGCGAGTGTGTAAACAGAACTAAATTACAGCTGGACTGTGAGATGTGCTTTGTTGGCTGTTTGGTTGTGTAAATTGACCGTTTCTTCATTACGACGCTGGAGCGCTGCACAGTTTCTCGTCCTCAGACTCCCGGCGGACTCCAGCTGCTGGCAGAAGTGTTAGAAACACATTTTCCTCCATCAGAGAGCCGAACATCACGCGCAGAATCTGTCACACTTCACTTCACATTACGTCTGGATAATTAAGCTGGAAAAAACGGGATTGAATCAGAGAACACACACACACACACACACACACACACACATACGTTCTGTTCACTTAGTACCAATGATCTGCCCCACTGGCCGAGTCAGATTCTTTACATTCTATTGATCTTTATTAATGTATTTTAGAAATCACCAAAAAAATCACAGATCTCCATTTGAGTATCACGATTAATGTGATTTATGTAATTAATGTAATTCACTTGATTACACTTTTCCTTATTGTCGTGAGGAAGGTGGATGTTGTTGCACATAAACTAAATAAGAATCCTGAAAAAAAAGGTAAATAAACACTGAAGGTAATAGAGGAACTACAGGAAAAAAGAAAAAGAAAAAGAAAAGAAAACAAGTTTGAAGACAGAACGATTAAAATGCTCACAACTGTGAAGTGCAAAACTCCAGCACACTGTGAAGCTGTGTGTCAGAGCGCTCTCACATACACACTGTGGAAAACAGGAAGTAGGGGTGTGAGAGATCAGGAGAGACTTCATGTTACAGCAGGTGTGTGCGTGTGTGTGAGTTCATGTTACAGCAGGTGTGTGTGTGTGAGTTCATGTTACAGCAGGTGTGTGTGTGTGAGTTCATGTTACAGCAGGTGTGTGTGTGTGAGTTCATGTTACAGCAGGTGTGTGTGTGTGTGAGTTCATGTTACAGCAGGTGTGTGTGTGAGTTCATGTTACAGCAGGTGTGTGTGTGTGAGTTCATGTTACAGCAAGTGTGTGTGTGTGAGTTCATGTTACAGCAGGTGTGTGTGTGAGTTCATGTTACAGCAGGTGTGTGTGTGTGTGAGTTCATGTTACAGCAGGTGTGTGTGAGTTCATGTTACAGCAGGTGTGTGTGTGTGAGTTCATGTTACAGCAGGTGTGTGTGTGTGTGTGAGTTCATGTTACAGCAGGTGTGTGTGTGTGTGTGTGTGTGAGTTCATGTTACAGCAGGTGTGTGTGTGTGAGTTCATGTTACAGCAGGCGTGTGTGTGTGTGTGTGTTCATGTTACAGCAGGTGTGTGTGTGTGTGAGTTCATGTTACAGCAGGTGTGTGTGTGTGTGAGTTCATGTTACAGTAGGTGTGTGTGTGTGAGTTCGTTACAGCAGGTGTGTGTGTGTGTGTGTGTGTGTGTGAGTTCATGTTACAGCAGGTGTGTGTGTGTGTGTGTGTGTGTGTGTGTGTGTGTGAGTTCACCTGTTACCATATACCAATTGATAAATTACAAGATAAAAGTTCAGACGATTTTATCAGGTGCTAATATGTGCAGCGATGCTGGTTGCAGGTTGTTCACGTTGTCACCAAGGAAACCAAAGTCCCTCAACTCCATCAGCATCTCTAACACATCTGATATTTCTTCAGAAAAATGGATTAAATTGTCGCGTGTCTGACTAAATTACTGTTATAATGATTGATGTTATAATGAGCATTTTGTCTCCTAATTTTTCTCATTTCTGATCAAAAGTCAGTAGCTCAGAGTTAGCTGTGTAACGAGCGCTAGGTTCAGTACCGTGTGGGAATAAATGATCAATTCAGGGAATTCTGGGATTCAGTAAAAGCAGACACAATAATATTTATTGGACAGATGTATTTAAAACAATAAACAAACAAACAAATAAATAAATATAAACCCAGCAGTTATAAAATAACTAAAAGTTCTCAAATAATTAGACACTGCATTTGTCAATGCTTATAAAATTATTGCAAACGAATATTAACGAATTTTTCTTTAAAATCAAAACCAGCTCTCTGGAGTGTGCTTTGACTTTCAGACTGTACACACACACACACACACACACAAACACACACACACACACACGGATTCCCATGGGCCCTTCCCACAAGCCCTTGCCAGGCGTTCTGTCAGGACGTTTTAGTGTTTTCTGCCCACAGAAGGCCACACCGCTTTGTCACCTGAAGAAATAAGAGTCAGCCTTGATTTAGTTGATGAAACCAGCCGTTTGTTCGCTCTCACCTTGACCGTAAAGCCGTACTGGACCCTCAGCTCGTTTCGTTCAAAGGCCACTCCGGGTTTGGGCACCGATTCAAACCGACGCTGCTCAATCCTATTAAAAGGAGGATGTTCGTTTCAAAGTCAGCTGTTTTTTTTATTTATTTTTATTTATTTTAATGTAGCAGACGCAC
>NC_083482.1:16560404-16572904 GCF_030014155.1 Tachysurus vachellii | reverse complement strand
GAACAATCTTCCTCCTGCTCCTCTTCCTCCTGCTGCTTCTCCTCCTCCTCCTCCTCTCTCTGCTACACCTGCGGGTGAAGAAACACTGGCATGATGGATTGCAGTGTTTGAGGTTGTGGCAGAGAGCATGCAGCAGCCTGCGTGCTAAACACACACGCACACACACAGACACAGACACACACACACACACACACACACACAGTTGTGTTCCTGCAAGAAAGAAAGAAAGAAAGAAAGAAAGAAAGAGAGAGAGAGAGAGAGAGAGAGAGAGAGAGAGAGAGAGAGAAATGGATGGAAGGAGGGAGGGAGGGAGGAAGGAAGGAAGGATGGATGGATAGATGGATGGATGGATGGATGGATGGATGGATGGATGGATGGATGGATGGACGGACTGACAGATGGATGGATGGATGAATGGTTGGATCTGCAGGTGAAATGAACGTAGTGTAATAATTTAAGGTTGTAGATCAGGGTGGAGTCTCAGGTCTCAGGACTCAGGACTCAGGACTCAGGACTCAGGACTCAGGTCTCAGGAACCTGAAGCTGAAGCTGGTGATGTCTCTCAGGACTCAGGACTCAGGTCTCAGGAACCTGAAGCTGAAGCTGGTGATGTCTCTCAGGACTCAGGACTCAGGACTCAGGACTCTCACTGACCCTGTGGATGAAGTTTGTTTGCAGTGAACATCTTGGTCTCAGTCAGTGTTGTTTATTCTCCTGCCAGACTCCACTTCATGTCTTATTCATTCCACAATCAGCCACTAAGTGGACGCATTATTTGAATTTTTAATGCCGATGTGGTCAATAAGTACGGGAACTTTTCTGGCACAGGAATTTAAAAAGGCTGAAGTTTTGGAAAGTTTCTGAGAAATTAGGTGATTAAAAACAGATCGCTGGAGAGAAAAGATAAAAGAAGAGCTTTAATTCTTTATATTGCTAGAGGAACAGTTTAGAAAAAAAAACCAGTAAAATATTCACAACTAACCAGCCGCCATCTTTACAGCTTCTGTTAGTGTTCTGAAAATATGCTGAAAATATTCCTTATATTTGTAATAAATATTGTGTAAGTATACAGTTAATGTTCCATAAACATTCTGTAAATGTTCTATAAATATTCAACATTTTTCATTAATGTTCTTTAAATGGTCTGTGACAGGGATTTATTTACTTTAGTCTCAGAAATAAAACTACAGATATGAGTTTAATCATCTGATTATCAAGAAATTTAACTTTACAGCAGGTGTGTGTGTGTGTGTGTGTGTGTGTGTGTGTGTGTGTGTTTGTGTTACAGCAGGTGTGTGTGTGTGTGTGTGTGTGTGTGTGTGTGTGTGTGAGTTCATGTTACAGCAGGTGTGTGTGTGTGTGTGTGTGTGTGTGTGTGTGTGTGTGTGTGTGTGTGAGTTCATGTTACAGCAGGTGTGTGTGTGTGTGTGTGTATTCGTGTTACAGCAGGTGTGTGTGTGAGTTCATGTTACAGCAGGTGTGTGTGTATGTGTGTGTGTTCGTGTTACAGCAGGTGTGTGTGTGTGTGTGTGTGTGTGTGTGTGTGTGTGTGTTCGTGTTACAGCAGATGTGTGTGAGTTCACATTACAGCAGGTGTGTGTGTGTGTGTTCGTGTTACAGCAGGTGTGTGTGTGTGTGTGTGTTCGTGTTACAGCAGGTGTGTGTGTGAGTTCATGTTACAGCAGGTGTGTGTGTGTGTGAGTTCATGTTACAGCAGGTGTGTGTGTGTGTGTGTGTGTGTGTGTGTGTTCATGTTACAGCAGGTGTGTGTGTGAGTTCATGTTACAGCAGGTGTATGTGTGTGTGTGTGTGTGTGTGTGTGTGTGTTCATGTTACAGCAAGTGTGTGTGTGTGTGAGTTCATGTTACAGCAGGTGTGTGTGTGAGTTCATGTTACAGCAGGTGTGTGTGTGTGTGTGTGTGAGTTCATGTTACAGCAGGTGTGTGTGTGAGTTCATGTTACAGCAGGTGTGTGTGTGTGAGTTCATGTTACAGCAGGTGTGTGTGTGAGTTCATGTTACAGCAGGTGTGTGTGTGTGTGAGTTCATGTTACAGCAGGTGTGTGTGTGTGTGTGTGAGTTCATGTTACAGCAGGTGTGTGTGTGTGTGTGTGTGTGTGAGTTCATATTACAGCAGGTGTGTGTGTGTGAGTTCATGTTACAGCAGTGTGTGTGTGTGTGTGTGTGTGTGAGTTCATGTTACAGCAGGTGTGTGTGTGAGTTCATGTTACAGCAGGTGTGTGTGTGTGTGAGTTCATGTTACAGCAGGTGTGTGTGTGTGTGAGTTCATGTTACAGCAGGTGTGTGTGTGTGTGAGTTCATGTTACAGCAGGTGTGTGTGTGTGTGTGAGTTCATGTTACAGCAGGTGTGTGTGTGTGTGTGTGTGTGTGTGTGTGTGTGTGTGTGTGTGTGTGTGTGTGTGTGTGTGTGAATATAAGGAATGTGCTGATTGTTACAGACAGGAAAGTTGTTGTGAGTTTAAATTCCAGAACTGACTCACTGTCTGTTGTTCAAGCATCTGTTATGTTGTAAAAGAGGCATAATAAGTTATTTACATTTGTCTTTAATTCACTGGATGTATTTTCTCTCTCAGGACACACACACACACGCACACACACACACACACACACTGCTGCGGTTCTCGGGATGCTGCTGATGGTTCTTGGCACATTTTAATGTTCACGCTAAATCTGATTTGTGCGTCTGTGCGTCTGCTAGCCGTGAGCTGTGAGCGTTAAGGCAGCCGTACATTATTAGCGTAGCAGATCGCTAGAAATCCAGTAACACACCAGCAGCTCGTTGAGCGTATAAAAAAAATAAAGTGCGACCCCGAGGACATATGTTTCCGAATCGTTACACACGAAGTGTTTATTGTTCTCAGGCAGCTGATGCTGGTTTTTTTTACTATCTAGGGACTTTCTTGCTGAATGGACACTGAAGTCTTCTTCCTCTCCAATTACTGCTGGAGTTTCTTTAAAAAAATAAAAGAAGAAGAAATAAAAGAAAAGGTGTTGGTGCAAAAACAAAGAGTGACATCCGGTGCTCATTTAACACGTGTCAACATCTTGCAAAAACCTTTATTTTTTTCCCTGACAAACTAATCCACAGCCTTGATCCCTGGACACACACACACACACACACACACACACACACACACACACAGACACGCACACACACACACACCTTATGATTATTATGTCTCTCGTGTTCTCTCTCGGGATTCGAGCAAGGAATCATTTTAGGTGTTTAATGACCTTAACCTTAAACAACGTGTTTGGCATAATGTGCCCGTTTCCATGGCAACAGAACCGCGACACATCTGTAAGACATGAGAATAACATGAAGGAAATGTTACGTTTAATACGAATACACTTAAAAATTAAAAATGCATTTCTGGAATTTCTATAAAGCTGCTTTATGAGAACGGCCATTAAAACGCTGTAGGAATAAAATAGAGTAGTCACTCAATACTCACACACACACACACATATATAGACACACATACAGTATACACACACTGAAACACACACCATCTGTCTCTCTCTCGCTCTCTCACACACACACTCTGTCTCTCACACCCAAGCCCCCCACACACACTCCCTGTCTCTCTCTCGCTCTCCCTCACACACACACACTCTGTCTCTCACACCCAAGCCCCCCACACACACACTCTGTTTCTCTCTCTCACTCTCTTTCTCACACACACACACTCTGTCTTTCATACCCAAGCCCCCCACACACACTCCCTGTCTCTCTCTCGCTCTCCCTCACACACACACACACACTCTGTCTCTCACACCCAAGCCCCCCCACACACACACTCTCTGTCTCTCTCTCTCACTCTCTTTCTCACACACACACACTCTGTCTTTCACACCCAAGCCCACCCACACTCTCTGTCTCTCTCTCATTCTCCCTCACACACACACACACACTCTGTCTCTCTCTCGCTCTCTCTCTCTCACACACACACACACTCTGTCTTTCACACTCAAGCCCACACACATTCTCTGTCTCTCTCTCGCTCTCTCTCACACACACACTCTGTCTCTCACACCAAAGCCCCCCTCCACACACACTCTCTTTCTCTCTCTCGCTCTCTCTCACACACACACTCTGTCTCTCACATCCAAGCCCACACACACACACACTGTCTCTCTTACTCTCTGACACACACACACACACTCTGTCTCTCACACACAAGCCCACACACACACACTCTCTCTCTCCAACACAGGATTTAAGTCAGTGTTGCATCAGCCATTTTTAATCGAGACATCTCACCCAGAGCTTCTTCTTTATGGATTATTATATCTGCTTCCCCTGAATTCTGAGCTCATTAATCACTTATTAATCTCTCCTCTCTCCAAAATCCACACTCTGATTCCCAGCCGCTGCTGAGAATCCCACAGATTTATTCTTCAAATAAGCGCAGTCACATTCACTAACACAGATAAGGACAGATGACACAAAGGAATAAAAGACCTAGAGTGCTGCAGGAACAGCATCAGAGTTCAGTCCAAGTCTCACTTCTTTAAATCGGATCCAGGGATCTACATCTACACACCTACAGCTAAAGTCTACATCAAAGTATTCAGTGAAACATAAAGTCATAGCATGATGAGGAACAAAGGCCTAAAGTACAACTTCATCAGATCTTAAAAATCAACTTTCATTTTACACAATGACAGAAATGGCACATTTATGGCTTGTATAAAAACACTAAACATAAAAAAAAAAAAAAAAAACCTAAAAAGAAAGAATGAATAATAAATAAAATAATAACAAATAAATATCCTTTTAATTAAAGAAAGAATAAAACACACACACAATAATAATATTTTTAAAATATAACAAATGAAAAAAAAATAAATCTTAAAAAAACGAATCAAGTTGATCATGTTTTAATATATTTAATTACAATAATAAATAAAAAAGAATAAATAAAAAACAGACATAAATGCATACTCACACAAACACACATGCAAACTAACACACACAAAAAATACAAAATTTTAATGCATGGACAAACATTAAATTCAAAAATAGAATTGAAACAGAATTTTATAGAATTAAATAAATCAATGAATAAGAAAGAAAGAATTAAACACACACACACACACACACACACACACACACACACACACACATGCATACTTACAGAATAATAATATTATTATTATTAGATTGATACATTTAACTAATAATACATCTTTAAAAATAAATGTACAAATGTATATTTAATAAAATAAATTCAATAAAGAAATAATGAAATAAAAAAGCAAGCAAGAAAGAAAAATATATATTATATATAAATTATTATTATTATTATTATTATTATTATTATTATTATTATTATTATTATTATTATTATTTTATTGTACCTAAAATAAAATTTAAATGAAAGTAATTAAAACACTAACCAGTGTAGAAGAGTCACACTCTCCACACACAGCTGGAGAGGAATGTGTGAATGTCTCACACACACACACACACACACACACACACACATATCTTCTGTTACGAGTCGAAATAATTTCCTGATCAAAGGGAATATAAAAGGTGCAGGTTAACCACCTCGCTTTAAATCACATCATTTAACAGCAATCTATTCAACAGCTTCATTCAACTGAACTGGTATTTTAACTGAAAAGGGAAAAAAGATGGAACTGAAGCAAAAAATGAGCTGAAAATGAAAGTGATGTGAGTTAAAACTCAACACATCTGAATCAGAAGGTCAGGAGGAAGAGTGTGATATCATTAATACAGCACTCAGTGCGTTAATATTACGAGACAGTCGTGTTAAAGCACTGGGACTTTTACTGAAGCTCATATTGTGTTGACTGGAATGAAAACAATTCCAAAACAAATCAATACACAACGACAAACTAGGACAAAAGTAATGACACCCTATAAAAGGAGGAGCGGGAGGATTGATGTTTGATGGGTGTGGCTAAATGGAGTGTGATGGGTGTGGCTAAATGGAGTTTGATGGGTGTGGCTAAATGGAGTTTGATGGGTGTGGCTAAATTGAGTTTGATGGGTGTGGCTAAATGGAGTTTGATGGGTGTGGCTAAATGGAGTTTGATGGGTGTGACTAAATGGAGTTTGATGAGTGTGGCTAAATGACGTTTGATGGGTGTGGCTAAATGGAGTTTGATGGGTGTGACTAAATGGAGTTTGATGAGTGTGGCTAAATGACGTTTGATGGGTGTGACTAAATGGAGTTTGATGGGTGTGACTAAATGGAGTTTGATGAGTGTGACTAAATGGAGTTTGATGAGTGTGGCTAAATGACGTTTGATGGGTGTGGCTAAATGGAGTTTGATGGGTGTGACTAAATGGAGTTTGATGGGTGTGGCTAAATGGAGTTTGATGGGTGTGGCTAAATGGAGTTTGATGAGTGTGGCTAAATGACATTTGATGGGTGTGGCTAAATGGAGTTTGATGGGTGTGACTAAATGGAGTTTGATGGGTGTGGCCAAATGGAGTTTGATGGGTGTGGCTAAACGCTTTGTATCTGGAAAGTTATGGCTGAAAGTTACAGAAACGGCTGTAGAGCTGGTCGGGAACTTTTAGGTTCATTCAGTCATTCATTTATTCATAAAGAAAGAAAGAAAGAAAGAAAGAAAGAAAGAAAGAAAGAAAGAAAGAAAGAAAGAAAGAAAGAAAGAAAGAAAGACTCCAGCTATACTTTAAATGTTGTTTTGTTTCTAAAACAAATGTTTGTTTTTCGTAAATGTTCAAATTAACCCACTTCGGTGTTCAGTGATGAGGCAAGAAACACAACAGCATTCCGAAAACCTTTTGGTGTCAAGCAATACAATCACAATACTACACCGATCCATACGAGACGGATAATATTTACCCCTCACCCAAAAGTTATCACATTTAAAGATTGTTAGTAAGTCCAGTTGTTGGCCGGTTGTTAAATATTTATAGACAAAAACTATCCTACAGATGGTGCATTGATGTCTTTAACATAACATTCAACAACAACATCAACCTATCAAGCTCCTCAGTGCCTGGTTGGGACCCAAAAAATCCTCAGCAGCATCTGGCACCTCGGACTCAGAGAAGTCACCCCACCCTAGACGCTGTCCCTTCACTGGCCTGGTCGCTGTGCAAATGACCACCGCAGGCCTAGTGTACGATTCTTTCAGATGCAGGAGGCACTAATGAGATGGTCTCGGGTGTAACGGTGTGTAAACACTGATTTAGACTGAACTCTGGCGCTGCCCGGTCCCATCTGGCTCAATTACGGCTGAAACCGAGAGCACCAGTGGCGTTAACCTTTATGTCTGCTCGCCTGTTGGCAACGGCATCACGCTCTCCAGACAAAACAGAAGATCAATCAAAGGGCTAGAATTTCGGTTGGGTTTGGATAGTGGGTGCAGTCGGTGTGGAAAAAAAAGGGAAAGATGATGCTCTTTGGATGCCAAGCCTCGGGATGTTTATGATCTTAAACATTTCACAAGTACTTCATACGAGGAGTCTGATGGGAGATAATCAAGTCCTACGAACTGGGGTTTCCCTTCAAACCAAGATCTGAGATGATCTGAGATGATCTAAGATGTCAAAAGGGTCTAACAAGCAACTTTCACCCAATCCTCCATCCATAACAGCTCCTCCCTTCTATGAAGATGGTAAGGGTGATTTTAAAGATTAGTTACACAAGCGACATGAAAGCGACATTGTGAAGATAAGAATTCAGACATCAGAGAGAACAATAGCACACAGACTGAAGCAATATTTAGAGTCCAGTGTTTTGGATACATGTGACTTTGCCTGATATCAGTTCATGTGAGGAGCAGTGATAAGTTAATCACTATAAAAAAGAAATAACAGTCTGCACTGGATCAAGTGCTATTCTACAGTATATCGTCGCTGTCGGGCGGAAACCTCGTATGTCCAAATTTGGTCAATTTCATATTTTTTCACATATCGATGCTATTGGTCAGTCCCCACGTGGGTCTGTTATTTTTACAAGTTATTAACCAATCTAAAGTCTTGAAAATAGCTTGAGCGCAAATCTCATAACTCCATTGGACACTTCAACTGTCCACCTCTTCCTCACTCCGCGGGAGAGCTTCACGGCATATTTCTCCTCAAGAAGAGTCGCAACGAATCAACACGTCTTCTGAGGTAAATGTCTTCAAAACACTGGGCTCAAAGAAAAAAAAATCTTGACCCCCGCTAGTTCTGGTGCTCGTCTGAGGACAGGAATTTAGCGCAAGACAATCCACTGCAACGCGGACTAAACCCTGTGCACTGCAGATAAGGTACGGCGTTTTTTTAATGTCCTGAAAAATAACGGTTTTGGAGATACGAGGATTCCGCCTGACAGCGACGATATGCTGCTGTATAACAAGTCTGGATGCCATTTTGTTGAATTAAACCAGTAATTAATGTAAATATTATTCTAAGATTTGTTTGCTTTAAAGAACGTGTTCTAGACACTTGGACGCTTCAACGCTACAACCTACAATCAGGTGATTTTAATAATCGGATCAAGTCTCAAGCAGGTGCTTAACCCGATTCTAAATACAAGGAACTTTTCCCCGTACGCATACAAATACTTGTAGATCTAATCGGTGTCTGCTTCGAGAAGAGCAGCAGAAGAAGTAAAGGGGTCAGGACGCTTGTGACTGATGATGAGAGATGATTGCGTGCTCATTGTTCAGAGGCAGAAGAAGGATATGACACCAGAGAGGACTGGACAACGATGACAAAAGGCAGCCGGGCAGATCAGATTAGATCAGATGAGATCAGACGTGGAGCACTACGGAAAGCTACAGGACGGCGTGTTGACGCAGGGATATTGAAATGTGGGCTGTAATAAAAGTGGACCAGACTCGCATTACAAATGGGAAGCAACCTCTCTGAGGATAATGGACTCTCTGTGTGCTGAGCCACGGATGCCTTTGTTTAGCAGCAGATGAATAGTAATGGACCGTGTCTGTCAGCGCAAACCCTAAAGCCAGATGTAAAGCTTTTTCTTTTCCCGACCAGCAGGAGCTATTAGAGAGCGCGGGAGTGACTGACGTTTCCCTTTATATCCAGTGTGGAGGAGTGTGAAGTCTTCTTTTATTGTGCAGGATGAAAAGATGGAGGATTGAAGAAGCTCTGAAATCCATTAAAGAGCCATCTTTTGTTACAACTTTGAGAAAATGACTAATAGCGTCATGTGAAATAGACACTCATTAGCCTCGTGTAACGTTTATATTCCATCACAATTCACTTTGACGTTTTACACTGATTAACTTTCTCCCTCCACTAGTTGTCATTTATTATTCGTTTAATTTTTGGTTTAACCAAAAAAACCACAAAGATTTATAAAGAGAAGATAAATAATGATGTAACGAGTGTTTGGATGGTACATTTTGATGACATCATCATGTTGCTTCTCTTCAGATAAGTTTTACAGTGAAAGTGAAGCGACATACGGCTAAGTACGGTGACACATACTCAGAATTTGTTCTTTGCATTTATCCAAAGTGCACACACACAGCAGTGAACACACACACACAGCAGTGAACACACACACACAGCAGTGAACACACACACAGCAGTGAACACACACACAGCAGTGAACACACACACACAGCAGTGAACACACACACACAGCAGTGAACACACACACAGCAGTGAACACACACACACCATGAACACACACCCGGAGCAGTGGGCAGCCATTTATGCTGCGGCGCCCAGGGAGCAGTTGGGGGGTTTGGTGCCTTGCTCAAGGGCACCTCAGTCGTGTCCGGCCCGAGACTCGAACCCACAACCTTCGGGTTAGGAGTCAAACTCTCTAACCATCAGGCCACGACTTCCCAATGTACAGACTTGGTGTATATTAAAGTGTGATTGAGACTTGATATGCGCAGGAACACTCATTATTCAGTCTTCTTTTCTCTTGTAGTTTATTCTACACTCAGACTCGACAACGCTGACCCCGACCCTCGACATACCGATCAGCGCTTGTGTGTAAACCGAAGTGTTTATGAACGTTCTCCATGTGAACAAATGAAGCTGACGTGTTTGTATTTGGAATTTAACCTTCAATGGTCCACTGAACCTTGATACTAGACCTTCTGTATCAGTCACCTCATTATCAATCTCTCTATGGTCCACTTTCGGCTCTAGTGGAATCATCCAGATCATTACTCATTTTTCATTTTGCAGATGTTCTACATGACTAGAAATGACTCCATGACTTGTTTATGTAATATTTATGTTTATGTTTCATTTCTTTTTTTTTAGGAAGAAACAGAGATGGGGTTTAGGCCCAGACAGATGGTTCAGATTTTCTGAATTTGATGTCCATCATTTCCTGTGGTGAACCATCTAAAAGACAGCCGTCCCTGTCTCAATTAGCTCATAACGTCATCATTTGAGTCTGCTGATGTCACTCGATAATGATGTCACAAATATGAGACTTTTACTATTACAGCAGAGGATAAAGTCTGGAGGTGCTCCTGGATGTTCTCCTGGATGTTCTCCTGGATGTTCTCCTGGATGTTCTCCTGGATGTTCTCCTGGAGGTTCTCCTGGATGTTCTCCTGGATGTTCTCCTGGATGTTCTTTATTATCTTCCTTTGCTATCTCTTCATGATTATTAGCAGATAATTTACAAACTCTACAATCCAATGTCAGCTTCTCTCTCTCTTCATCTCTCTGAGTGTCATTTAAATAATTCAGAGGTCTCACCTTGTTTACCGTTGTGTTTCTACACGTTGTCATGTCGATTTGTGGCCTTTTCATCACACAGATTCTCTAAACGCTGTCTTTCTTCTGCAGAATCCATCACTCCTCTTAATTTTTAATGAATCCTGTCTTCTGCTTTTTCTTTTATTTCCTCGGATTCTGTGCCCGAGTTGCTGCCTGTCCTTCATTGTTCATCAATGTCTCCAGATATTCTACTTATATTTCTACTTTTTCGTCATGCAGGTGAATCTGCAGAGATTCTTCACGGACTGGATTTAACATTTTTTGTAAATATTTTTGTTTTGTTTTGTTATCAGTTGTTATTTGAAGTCTTTTCTTGACTTGACTTTCTTTCTGAGATTTAAATTTACTTCCCATCTTCTTTATTCTTTAGTTATTCATATTCTTAAAATATGAACGTATGAACTTTTTTTTGTTGAAAAATGATAATGTTCTCTATCACACTAACTCACTTTATATTGCATAAGAATTACAAGGGCATCTTGTTATTGAACATTCATTTATCATTCATCTTCTACCGCTTATCTGAACTACCTCGGGTCACGGGGAGCCTGTGCCTATCTCAGGCGTCATCGGGCATCAAGGCAGGATACACCATGGACGGAGTGCCAACCCATCACAGGGCACACACAGACACACACACTCTCATTCACTCACGCAATCACACACTACGGACAATTTTCCAGAGATGCCAATCAACCTACCATGCATGTCTTTGGACCGGGGAGGAAACCGGAGTACCCAGAGGAAACCCCCGAGGCACGGGGAGAACATGCAAACTCCACACACACAAGGTGGAGACGGGAATCGAACCCCCAACCCTGGAGGTGTGAGGCGAACGTGATAACCACTAAGCCACCGTGCCACCCTATTGTTGTTTATATTGTTGTTTATTTTGTTGTTTATCTGGTAACACTTTTGATCCGCAGATTTCTTCCTGTTGTGTCTTCGATGTTTCATCGTGGTTATATGGTCTCTCCGTATGAGCGACGCTTAGTCTTTCCTTTTTTTCTCTCTCCATGCCGCCATTGCGTCGTCTCCTTGTTTACGTTTCTGTTGTGTCACTCCCCACCCCACCACCACCCACCACCACCACCACCACCACATGTCCCAGTGTTCTTTTCCTTTAATCGGACCTGCTCTCCTGCGTTTACCGTGCCGGCGCTTCACTGTCATATCCGCTGGGTGTTTAAAGCGGAGACGTCTCTCCTCCAGGCCTCCTCCTGCTTAATGTGTTCAAAACAGCAGCGATTCCATGCGACAGTCTCCTCACACCCGCGCTGCTCTGAGATTTACAGCATCTGATGCTTTTCTGCTACACCGACCCAGAAGATGATTCACAGAGACGGCAGTTTCTCTCTTTTTCTTCCATAGCAGACAGAGAGAGAGAGAGAGAGAGAGAGAGAGAGAGAGAGAATTGTAACTAGGTTATATGTCATATGTACACGTCTATCACTTTATTAGGAACACCTGCAATTGTCCAATCGGACAATTATGCAGGTGCAGATTCATCATGTAGACGTTTAGATGGAATGGTGGGAAAGATAAAAAACATCCACTGAGTAGCTGTTCTGAGGTCAGAGAAGTTTTTGAACTCTACAGAACTCTATTTTCCTTCGGTGAGTGACGAACACAGTCACTGCAGCCGTCCTGTCACTTGCTGGAAGTTTTTTTGTTTTTCGCACAAGTCTTCTTTTAGAACTACATCACTTTAGTCTTTTTTCATATATTGGAATATATATATATATATATATATATATATATATATATATA
>NC_083482.1:16550404-16555404 GCF_030014155.1 Tachysurus vachellii | reverse complement strand
AAACATTGACTTTCTAAATAAGAGAAAAGCTCATTTTCTTCAGACAGGAATGAATAAGTTGAACGACAAACTTGGACACGGTTAACTGGAACAAATCATAGTTAAGTTAAAAAAGGTTCAATGATTCGATCACTGACTTTTTGAAGAAGTGAAGAGTTATTCTAGGTCATGGTCAAATGACTCACTGATTCAGACACCGATTTGCTGAAGGACAGAGGAGTGACTCTCGATTACGATTCACTGACTCAGACACCGATTTGATGAAGGACAGAGGAGTGACTCTCGATTACGATTCACTGACTCAGACACCGATTTGATGAAGGACAGAGGAGTGACTCTCGATTATGATTCACTGATTCAGACACCGATTTGCTGAAGGACAGAGGAGTGACTCTCGATTATGATTCACTGACTCAGACACCGATTTGCTGAAGGACAGAGGAGTGACTCTCGATTATGATTCACTGATTCAGACACTGATTTGCTGAAGGACAGAGGAGTGACTCTCGATTATGATTCACTGATTCATTGAACGGGTGAGATCACATACAGCATACATGCAGTTGCAATTATGATTCATTGAATCAAAAACTGAGTTGGGAATAACAAAGGATTAAAAATACCAACAGATAAACAAATAACATAAAAATTACATATTGATTCACTGAACAATCTCAGAGTAAATCAAATCAAACTAAATCAAATGCTGATTCAGGTAATAACTGAGATGGAAATGAATCGTAGTCATGACTGTAGAATTCATTGATTCCACAAGTGATTAGCTGAAAAAATAAAAAAAAGATCTCTGTTTTGATCATCGTGTCATGTTGACAACTGATCCGTTCATCTAAGTGACTCGCTGATTCATAAACAAAGCATGTCTTCGTTTATTCATCTGAACGTCTTTGACAATCTGGAATTTTATTAATTACATTCCAGATTGTCAAAGACGTTCAGAGAAAACCCTACAGTGTATCTGGATCTGTTTTATTGCTGGGAAAAAGCACATAAAAAAGCAAAGCCGGAGCTTTGTGAGTGCATTAGAAGCCTCAGCACTTGAGCGGTGAACGAGTCCTTCATAGAAATCGACACAGCCAGGTCAATATCACTTTAACAAGATGAAGGATCAGTGCTATTCCCAGCAGAGCCGCAGTGATGCTGAGGGCTGAACAGAGAGCGCTGAGGTAAAAACGACCACTTTACTGTCAAAAAGGAGACAAATAACACACGAAATTATGCCGTTTTATCCATTCAAACGCCCTCAATTGTCCTGTTTATATTCTGCAGCAGCTGCGTTTGAGAGAGCTGATGATTCTCCACAGGAAAGCTTGTGTGGTTTGGAAATGGAGCTGAGGATGCAGGGGGTGGAGTTATTGTTATTAAAAAATAATCAAATGGATCTAAACACGGCTGGAGCGTTAAAGTGTTACGGAAGCGTGTGTTATGTCGAGTAAAGGGCCAGGCTTTTACTGGAAACTCTGAGAAAGCTTCCATTTACTCAACGAGCATCTTTGATTACAAAAGTTCACACTCTTATCCACGGTTATCTGTACATCATGTTCTAGACTCCATCTTTAACAAGCAGCAGTGCGAGCAGATCCTAAAAAACACGTCATACGTCACAGATCTCGACACTCACATTAACAAACAGCTCTGATTTTTCTTGGTTATGAATATAATGACATTACATCAACGGAAATGAGCAAAAAGTCTCACATTCTGTACACGCGATTCGACTAAAAGAGTCGATTCAGAGTTGACACGTTTATGTTGAGTTCTGGACTCTGATTGGTCAGAAGGTGTTGATTAATTCTTTAGAACAGCGGCTCTGACAGTAGTGCAGGTTTATATTTATTCGCTCGTTCCGATGCGTTATTGTTTCTATAGCGACAGCTCATTGCTCGGCCGACTCTCCCTGCGTACTGTACGGATTCAAAAATATATTATTAATTTCTTTAATGGCACATTTACTGACGTTTATTTAGGGAAGGAGTCTCCAGTGTCAGCGGTAAAGCTGTAATGTGTCAGTAACATGACAAGACACGAAACAAAGGCTGGTGATGTAGTGAGGCTTTTATAGCTGAGTGAGAACGAGAGCTGACTGGTTGTGCTGACGTTAAATGTAACTGTAAATGGATAAAAATAACAGTTAAATAATATATAGTTTGGGAGCGTAAGGTACGTCTGCGTCGTCACACATCTGTGTGAGTGTTTTATCGCTTATATATCATTCATTCATTCATTCATTCATTCATTCATCTTCTACCGCTTATCCGAACTACCTCGGGTCACGGGGAGCCTGTGCCTATCTCAGGCGTCATCGGGCATCAAGGCAGGATACACCCTGTACGGAGTGCCAACCCATCGCAGGGCACACACACACACTCTCATTCACTCACACAATCACACACTATGGACAATTTTCCAGAGATGCCAATCAACCTACCATGCATGTCTTTGGACCGGGGGAGGAAACCGGAGTACCCGGAGGAAACCCCCGAGGCACAGGGAGAACATGCAAACTCCACACACACAAGGCGGAGGCGGGAATCGAACCCCCAACCCTGGAGGTGTGAGGCGAACGTGCTAACCACTAAGCCACCGTGCCCCCCGCTTATATATCATATAATTTTTTTTAAAAATCAACACTGCGTCAGGTTTGATTGTTATTAGTTGTAACTGTAGCGTTTTAAGAAGATTGGATTGCATCCTGAAAGAATTTAAAGCTCTCCGAGGTTCCAGTGAAGTGATGGCGTAGCTGCAGCGTGCAGCAATATAATCCCTATATGCTATTTTCACTCAAATAGGAGACATTACGCGGCTGTGTACACAGGTCGATTTACCTTTTTGTCCTTTAAGAGCTCAGGAAAGACAAAGCAAGCGTGTTGAGCTGAATGAAGTGACTCCCACATAATGGATGTCGAATCAGTGGATGAAAACAGAGTGTGTTGCCAACAAACCGGCACACAGCGACCCGATGCTCAACCACTCTAACACCGCAAACGCCGCAGGGGAGGGGGAACGGGGGCATTAAACTTTCGCTCCTCGCTGGAGGGTGTATTGTCTTACAAAGCCACGGGCCGTGTGAGGACACCGTCTCATCAAGTTCCTCTCCAACCGAGAAAGACAACGACGCCATTTACTTAACAAACGGCGCTGTTAAAAGCCCTCGCCTTCCCTTCTCTCTCTCCTCGCTCTGGGCTGAAACGCTCCCATCACGACTGCACCGTCTTTCCGAGGGGATCGAATTCTCTTCCGACGAGAAGCACTTTATTTTAGTGGGTGATTAAAAGTGTGCCCTTGTGTAGATTTTTAAACCTCTTGGACATGTTCTTCTAACCATAAAAAAGGCCTTCTATCACTTCATCCAGTCAAACCACCAAATGTCCGTCCGGTTAAAGCGTGAGTAAAGAATAAAACACGACATGTTGTGCTGTTTTATGTTTTATTTATTATCAGCGTGACTCTGACGTACTTCTTGTCTATTTATCGTTACGTTTAATGTCCACATTTTTACTCTGTCGAATCGAATAAGAAGCAGCTTATCGTGTTCACGTGAACCTCTGACTGACACTGGAGACTCCTTCCATCAATGCTGAAGTCTTGACTCTTTAAGTCTCCTTAAAGAAACAGTACGGACGAGTCGTTGCCATAGTAACGATTATGTGGAAGCGAATTTTGTTGGCAAAATTCCAGCTACACTCATAGTAAAATGAAATAAATCAGGATTAGAGGAAAAGGGAACAGTTTAGGTGTCGTAGTTGTTTCATAATAAGTCCAACAGCCGATTCTACGTGTTCTATTATACGCTTGTAAGCTCGTATCTCAGAATTAAAAACAGGTCACATGAAGTTAGAGACGTTTAAACGATTTGATGACGCTAAAGCGGGATCATAAATTTGGATACTTGTATAGATTAAATTTTTCTTTTAAAAAACAATCACACAGACGTCCTTTGAAAAGCTCAAACGTTAACAGCCGATCGGTTCTTTCTCGTTTTCCAGCTTCACGATACAAATTATCGTTCGTTGTTAATATTTCTGAGGTTCAGTTAGAAAAATATCTGAAATGAAATGCTGTTCCACTTAGACATCTTCTTTCTCTTTTCTCAAGATTGAGTCCTGTTCTAAATCCTGCAGAGAGCCCGGTCCTGGCGATGACCCGAGCAAGGAGATACACTGCCATCTTGTGTCCGGACACGACGCGTCATCATCATCATCATCACGTTCCTCTCTGGTCTGCAGCGAGCTCTAACCACGAATAAGATCCAGCCCTTCAAAAACCCATTAGCCGCGATGACAGTTTAAAACCAGATATGCGGAGAGCTCGGCTCTCGAGTTTCTCTCCTTCTTTTTATAAGATGGAGAAACATTTTAGGAGCGTATCATATCACGCCACTTGTTTAAAGTGGAAGAATATGGATTCGTCTTAATGAGCGCAGAGGCTCAAAGAGGCTCCGTAATGGCCTCCACTCTCAGAGCGGCCAAGATAAGCGTCGGGCTCTCGCGCGTATCTCAGTAATTACGTTCACCTTTTGTTCTCCGCCGTCCTCTGGAGACGCCGCTGCCCATCCATTGTGCTAAAACACAGAAGCGTGGAGATAAACAAGGCAGGCCGAGCTCTTCCTGTAAAACTCAAACACAGACACGGAGAGGTGGGAGGCCGGGGAAAGAAAATGACGGAACCGGATCTGCGCTTATCAGGTTCAAACGCCATCATGGGTCTTTCCATCTCTTCAGCCTTTGCTTTCTTTCTTTCTGTCTTTCTTTCTTTCTTTCTTTCTTTCTTTCTTTCTTTCTTTCTTTCTTTCTTTCTTCCATAAATCAGGAGTCAAGTGTGAGGTTGCTGATGGCTGCTGTGAGAATCTTATCGTGGCATTGCACACATACTCGCTATTTTAGCCTTCTGTATACATCACCTTGCTTCTAGTCATATTCACAGCACTGATATTTACACACACACACACACACACACACACACACACAGGTACACCTGCATGA
>NC_083482.1:16522904-16532904 GCF_030014155.1 Tachysurus vachellii | reverse complement strand
ACTTAATGACACGCACACACACTGACTGATGCTTATACGCACTTACTGACACACACTTACAGACACACACACATGCTGATGCTTTCACACACTGACACGCACACACACTAACTGATGCTTATATGCAATTACTCATACACACACAACTACTGATGCTGGAGGACCACCAGGGGATTGAACTGCCTCTACAAAGAGGTTACAGCATTTCCTTTTACAAGAGAAAGAGAGAAGAAAGTGATGTGATGGAAAGATACAAAAAAATAGAAAAACAGAGACAGAGAGAAGAATGAGAGAAAGAGAGACAAACAGAGCGAGAAAGCGAGATACAGACACAAAGAGAGACAGAGAGACTGACAGACAGATAGATAGATAGATAGATAGATAGATAGATAGATAGATAGATAGATAGATAGATAGATAGATAGATAGATAGATAGATAGATAGATGGAAGGAAAGAATGAAAGTAAGACAGAGACTGACTGGTCTGAAGAAAAACTAACAGAAAGGTAGAAGGAGAAAGAAAACTAGAGAGACATGAAAGACGAAAGAGGGAGAGAAAGAGAAAATGAGAGACCGGTAGAGAGAGAGAGAGAGAGAGAGAGAGAGAGAGAGAGAGAGAGAGAGAGAGAGAGAGAGAGGGGATGTGAGGATGATTTCTCATTAAAATTGAGATTTACTGAGATTAGATTAGATTAGATTAGATTACAGTAGATTAGATTAGATTAGATTAGATTAGATTACAGTAGATTAGATTAGATTAGATTACAGTAGATTAGATTACAGTAGATTAGATTAGATTAGAGTCATCTGTGTGACATTAAGATGTTCCTCACACACATTCTTTCTTAAATCACTGATCTGTGTTTCTCTGCCAGAGCTTCATGTTTAGATTTATATTATTATTATAATATACTGATCATATATTAAAGTGTCAAACATTTTCACAAAATTATAATTATAATGTTGATGTTACTCCGTCCAGGGTGTATCCTGCCTTGATGCCCAATGATGCCTGACACACAGGCTCCCCGTGACCCGAGGTACAGTAGTTCGGATAAGCGGTAGAAAATGAATGAATGAATGTTGATGTTTTCCTCAGACGTCTATACAGTGATTTAATCCACATGCAATTAGTCTCTTGTCCACTAGAGGGCATTAGACTTTCCACAGAACTGCAGCTCTGTTTTCATTTCCTGTAATCACCATTCTGTTTCCTGTTACAACAAACAAAGGTTTGGGTATTTAAACCCTGCTTTAGTTTACTCTGGAGATCTTTATCTAATGATTTCTGGAGAGTTTCTTTACTTTGAAGGAGCTTGAAGGAGCACCTCTTCTTGTTAAATATCTATAGCGTATCTATCTATCTATCTATCTATCTATCTATCTATCTATCTATCTATCTATCTATCTATAAAAATAAAGCATGCAAGGCCGTAGTATAGACCGTTGATGTCTCTATGGAGTTTGTGTAGCTAGCAGAGTTAGCTTTGCTTGGCTAATCTGTTTGAAAACAAAGCTAATGTCGTGTAGAAATCGAATAAACATTCTCACGCTGATCAGAGTGCTGTTTATTTGGAATGGTTTCACTTTAGAAGCTATTTGTAGCTACTTCTGTTGCTTACAGGAACTAAATAAAAGCCAGAGAGGCCACGCATACGAGTGACAACAGGAGCAGTAGCTACAAGCAGCGCAAAGACTTCTCACGTAGCGAGTGTGAATGTAGGCTACTCGCTAATCTGAGCTTTGAAATTCAGCTGTAAGCTGATACAGAGCTGATACTGACCTTCTTCCACTTCATTAATGAACAAAATGGGTGTGTGTGTGTGTGTGTGTGTGTGTGTGTGTGTGTGTGTGTGTGTGTGTATGTGTGTGTGTGATCCCTTTTTGCTGTTTTTCTCTCATAGCAAATAAAAAAACATCATATCAAACAATCATAAACATCATAATAATTTACTGAATGTTTCTTAACTTTCCTCTAAACTTCAATATAATACTTGACCTCATATTAGCTAGCATGCTAGTGCTAGGCTTTGATACTCACAGAATACATCATTTAGCCTCATGTTAATTAGCTTGCTATCAATAAAATGATTCTGATTATGTAATTAAATTGTTTACTGAAAGCTAGCTAGCTCGCAATTAGCTTATATACAGCTGCTTCATTAGCTTACTTTAAAAAGTATGGACATGTAATTCTAACGTTCGCTAACTAATCAGGCGGATTACTGTTGAGGTACGTATTTAGTTCGGCTAACATTTTATATTGTGTATTAATAACTTTATCACCTGTCTGCTAGCAAAATAAAGGAGTTTACAGTGAAATCAATTCTTCCCCTGAATAAAATTTTTACAAAATGAAACTGCTAGCAATGTTAACGTTTAGGTACGTTAGCTACTGTAGCTAAGCTATAATTCTAGGCAGTACATGAAGAGGAAGAAATGAAAAAAAGGCTAATTTGTGGTTTAATCTAAGCGCCATACGCTATTTTTTCCTACCATTTAGTAAATGTCTATACTTTTAACCAGAAAAAAGTATGCACCAGATCAAATTAAATTGCAGTCAGTATCAGCTCGGTACATCCTCATGTAAAAAATAAACTTCTCAGGAATTGAGTAATTTATGCAGTAAAAATATAAACAAAAAAAAAATAAAAAAAAAACAGTTTACAGGAATAACATAACATCCTGCACCAAATGTCCAGGTATAAACCCAACTTCTCCACAGTTTTAGCAGAAACACAGAGTTGTTTTTTTTCTCCAAAGTGTTTTGCCCATCAAGTACTTCAGGAAGAACCAGGCCTCCAAGCCTCTTGCTTTCTTTTTGTCCATCTCTCTTTTGTCCATTTTCTTTTCCACCCTAAATCCAGTTTGGGAATCTGTAGGGTGGTTGGAGTCTGAGAAGGTGCTCATGGGAAAATCGTCGGGCTCTACGGTTTCTTGATAGAGCACGACCTGCAGCACTGCTCGCTGTAGAACCTGTGGTTACACACACCATGTTGAGGAACCAGGTGGCACCAGGTGAAGTAATCAGCACATGACTTCTCTCCTGTGAAAGAAAACAGAGATTATTTTATTACCAATCACGTTACCAACCACCGGCATTTCTCACTGCAACCTGGGAGGAATAACTGCTTGTAGATGAACTAAGTTGAGAAAAATGGTGTTCAGTGATTGGTCACCAGTAAGAAAAATAAACAGTGATGGGTATTTGGGAACAGTTGGGATCCATGATTGGCTGTCAGGCACGGTGGAGACCAGTAATTGGTATATGGGTGCAGTGGTGACCAGTGATGGTGTAGGGAACAATGGTGATTTTTGACTTGCCATTCAGGAGCTAGTGTGATCAGTGATTGGCTGTCAGGAACAGAGGTGTTCAGTGATTGGCTGTCAGGAACAGAGGTGTTCAGTGATTGGCTGTCAGGAACAGAGGTGATCAGTGATTGGCTGTCAAGAACAGAGGTGTTCAGTGATTGGCTGTCAGGAACAGAGGTGTTCAGTGATTGGCTGTCAGGAACAGAGGTGTTCAGTTATTGGCTGTCAGGAACAGAGGTGATCAGTGATTGGCTGTCAGGAACAGAGGTGATCAGTGATTGGCTGTCAGGAACAGAGGTGATCAGTGATTGGTTGTGGAAACTATGGTCCAGGTGTGTTACCTTTGAGAGCAGGTCCTGGTGTGAGTCCTGGTGTGAGTCCTGGTGGAGGACAGAAGTGTGTGTTACAGGCTCTGGAGCTGACAGGTCTGTGGTGTGTTAAACATCCTGATGAAGGTCGACCGTGTCGCAGACACTGAACGCTGCGTATCTGCACGCCACCTCCACATGACACTGTACACTAACACACACACACACACACACACTCATTAAACTGTTCACTTTAATGTTTCACTTTCTTACATTCTTGTTTTGTTTCTACTCAACATCTTAACAGCTAGTTGCTTTTTTTTTCTTTACCATTAGCTACTTTTTGCTCAATGTCAGTGTTAGCCAGTTGCCTAGCAACAGTTTTCTCACCACATTACCCACTTGAATGGTGAATGTGTCCTTTGTTAAAAGAACGAATTAGTGTCACTGCTGTAATTACTGTAATTTCAGATATCCCACAAACGCTTTTATAAAGCAGTCGGACAGAAACGTACGATGACGTAAATGCAAGCGGAGAATAGGATGGATTTTTCTACCTGTTGCCATGGTGATGAGTACCAGCCGAGCGCCATGGCACTGTTCGCTCTCCCCAGACCGGGCGGAGGGAGGTGGGGCTGCAGGTCAGGACACTGCGCTTTATTACAGGCCTGCTGGAGGTCACTGTGGGGTTTCTGGAGATTTCTACACCTCCTGATGGGAAACTCTGCAAATCCTCCATTAGAGTCTCTCTCTGCACAGCGCAGCTCTCGATTCCTCACACCTCCTCCACAGGTAACAGAGCACTGAAGACGGCATTGAAAGACGCCGTCACATTTTTAACGCTTTATCGTTATTCGTAATTTGTTACGAGAGTGACTGAGATTTTACTTTAGCAGAATTTTTTAATGCTTCTTTTTGTTCTTAACATGAACATTCTTAAAACTTTTACCTTTAAGCAACATTTCTATGTTCGGCTTCGTGCATCATACAGTTGCTAAAGTGCAAATAACTTTGTGGCAAAATTGAAATATAATTTTTATCATGAAGATGCAATCAACTGATTTACTTTAAGCCACGCCCACAAAATTCCATAAAGGCAAAAAGCGCACAGAGAACTGATCATGACAACTTCCTTTACTGTCCTGCAGCTCGGACACTGCGGTGTGTTGGCTATAGACATGCAAAGCTGTAACTTTATACTTCTTTACACTTTTTTTGTGGTTTCTTTGTAAAAGCAAGCAAAAAAAGGAGAGGAACTGCTGTTTATAGCTGCTATAACGTAAAAGAAAACAAGAACCGACTTGTTTCAAGGATGTTGAACTATAAATGGACAAAAACCACGACGCATGCGTACATGCGTACCTCTCCCCAGGCCGTGGTGATCCACTGCAGCCGCTCGTTTTTCGGGCAGCGGCTCATCACGCAGCTCTCCTGAGATTTGAGCTTCAGCTGGAGTTCGCACAAGCCGTCACGCAGAACAGACACACCAGAGAGGTGATTGACACTGTGGCAGAACACACTCCGTGTCTTCACACCTCGCCCACAAGTCTTCGAGCACTACACACACACACACACACACACACACATGCAGAAAGGAAAGTAGAAGGGCCAAATAAATTTGCCATTTAGTAATAAAATTGAAACTTTTCCGCAGATGTGTGAGAGTTATTGTGATTGTCACTTCACCACCAGAGGGCAGTAAAAGCTCTCACTTTCCCAAGCCACATACTTATACATCAGGGCTATTCAATTAGTTTGTAATATGGCCAGTTTATGAAAATCATCCCAAATGGAGGTGCCAGAGAGATAAAGCAGGAGCTCATATGTTGGATTTTTGCCCAATAAGCCACTCAAATAAGCTTTTTTTTCTTACATTTAAACATGCCTTTGTTTTATTTTAAAACTACACATTAGTGCATTGTAAGATGCCCAAGTAGAGGTTTTTCTACATTCAAATGGGTAAATCAGTGAGCCATAAGTGTGTGTGTGTGTGCGGTGTGTGTGTGTTTACTGACCGGTGACCAGGAGCCAGTACCCCACTCCGGAGGGCAGGAGTGTGAATTGCAGGGCTGTGTGTGAGCTGGAACAGGTGAAGTACATGTGGAAGGCGAAGCTAACTCCTCCCTCTGGTACATCACCTTCCTGAGACAGCGGATGGTGCGACTTTGCTGTCCTCCTCCACACGATACACTACATGCACTCCATTTACCCACTGACCAGCTAAGAGAGAGAGAAAGAAAGAGACATTTTGCACTCAAAAGCCGAACAGATGAGAGGTTAAGTAACTTGCAGAAAACCCCACAGCTTATTTCTTCTGCATCTCCACAAGCTTCAACCTTAAGAATGAAGTACAAACTTTTTCAAAACCATTTTCTTCCAAATTGCCATTTCACCCATTCCTATCCACTGCTCACTAACTGCTCTGACGACCGGTCAGAGTCGATCTCTTGGCTGGATTGGAGAGAGTATTTGATGCCACCTCAGAACTTGGAGCTCAGAACTCCATTGTTTTTGACCTGTATATGGAACTGTAGCGTCTGTGTTACAGATCGAAAGCTAACGTGTGTGTACATACACTTAATAACTCATTTAAAGCTAAGAAGTGGGGGCACGGTGGCTTAGCGGTTAGCACGTTTGCCTCACACCTACAGGGTTGGGGTTCGATTCCCACCTCCACCTTGTGTGTGTGGAGTTTGCATGTTCTCCCCGTGCCTCGGGGGTTTCCTCCGGGTACTCCGGTTTCCTCCCCCGGTCCAAAGACATGCATAGTAGGTTGATTGGCATCTCTGGAAAATTGTCTATAGTGTGTGAGTGTGTGAGTGAATGAGAGTGTGTGTGTGTGCCCTGTGATGGGTTGGCACTCCGTCCAGGGTGTATCCTGCCTTGATGCCCGATGATGCCTGAGATAGGCACAGGCTCCCCGTGACCCGAGGTAGTTCAGATAAGTGGTAGAAAATTAATGAGAGTGAGTAAAACTAAGAAGTGCTGCTGTGTTGATCTGAGGTTACTTCATGAACTCTGGGACCTGAAAATTTTCAGGTTTTCCTGGTCAGATTTTGGGAATAATAACGTAGGTCTAGATGTTTGAATGCAACATTATTTAGTGTATAAATCAGACCGTTTGTGTGTGTGTGTGTGTGTGTGTGTGTGTTCTACATCATGCAGATGATCTCTACCTGCATGTTCTAACTGCATGTTGAAACCTGAAAATAACCACAAAAGAACCTTCTTTAGATACTTGGTCCTTCATGAGGTGTCTGATTCCAAACTTGCTAAAAATCTTACACTGTAGTGTAAATCGTCTCCTGTTTAAGACAATCTCATCATCGGTTTTGCTTTTAATCAGTTAATCAAACTGATTCATGGCTTGTTTATAAGGCTTCTGTTTCTCAGTGCGTTTGTGCTACAACCACTAGAACTTTTCCCATTCAGAACATGACCCCTTCCCTTTCCAGACATGTTCGTCCATCAGAGTGTTTATAATCTAAGATAACTTTAGCGTTCTGGTATCTGCGAGTGTTTTGGAAAGGAATGAAAGAAAGCTTTAAAATAGATCCTAGCTCCATGAACATGAGGAGATCAGAGCGAACCGTATCATCCACCAGAAAACGGGGCGAGAACTGGAGTCGAGGTCTATCAGACCAGACCGTTTCACACACGTCTTTAAAAACAGCTAAACTGCAATTTGCATTGAGGGAAAGACACAGAAGCCGTTGCACCACGTCAATCCTGGGTTTTTTCTCTGCCCTAATATCTTCTCACCACATAAACCACAATGTGTCTGCCTCCCAGCAAAACCGCTCCAGAGTTCTGCTGTAATCTTACTGTAATATTTCTGGAACCTTCCAATAACTCGAATATTTTGAGGTATGCAATTAAACTGAAAGTATGTTTGAGTTGACTTTGACGGATCGCCGACTGCCGCGTGCACATTCTTCAGCACCCGTTCCTCCTCGGCTGGCACGGCTACAGCATCGGCCCAAAATAATGCGCTCGGGCATGCTCGCAGAACAATTTCCACCGGTCAGATGAAATCCAAGCTGCTGCTGGTCACCCAGTGGGATGAATTTTTAGTGCATGCTAGGGAACGGTTTGTGGTTTGGAACCAGTTGTAAGTTTAAGAGCATATGAAGGGCTACCAAACCTCTGCAGGCCATTTGGGTTCATCTTTATACTGAAGATGTTCAGTACAATCGAGAGGATCTGAAACCTCGTTAGCATCTAATATACACAATATAGGACAATTCTAATTTTTAGGATGATTATAGTTCAGCTCGTGAAAGTGAAGGTCTTTGTTTTTGCTCCATTCTTCAAAACAAGGAACTGCAATTTTTCCAGCAATTTGAAAAAAATGATCAGACGGGTTACCAGGCCACCAGTTAAAGCTACAACAAATTATATGTTGTATATAAAATACCGATTCCTAAAAATAGAATTTAAGTGCATTTTAAAATATTAATATTAAAATACCTGATCAACTGAGTATTTATATAGTAATACATTAATTCATCGTGAGTCAAAGAGATTAAACTGACATGAATTAAAATGTCTGGATGCAGTTACTTTATTGTGAGCTTCTATTACATCTGGTTCACCTCAAGGCTGTATTTTAGGCCATATTTTATTTCCTTTGAATACATAATCTTACCATCTATTGTACTTCTGCACATTCATGCAGTTCTATCTCTACTCAGCCAATGTATAATATATCATGGCATGGATATTGGCACCACATGGGCTGGCTTGAGAATCGGACAAACTGCAGAATTATTGCAGTTGACTGCAGAAAAGGGAATTATGCAAAAATGCTGTTTGTGGACTACAGTTCAGCTTTTAACAGCATAATTCCCTCTACGCTCACCTCCAAGTTGGAGGTCCTGGGACTCAGCCTGCCGTTGTGTCAATGGATCTCCAACTTTCTGACAGACAGACCACAAGCCGTACAGGTGGGCAAACACACCTCATCAGGGTTGTGCTACCAGCTCCCCAGGGTTGTGTTCTGAGCCCCCTGCTGTCACTGTACACATATGACTGTGTGGCCATTTCGAGACTAAAAACCTGGAGAGATGGTGCCAGGAGAACAATCTTCTCCTGAACGTCAGCAGGACTAAGGAGTTGATAGTGGACTTCAGCACAAAGCAGGAGCGGTCATACCAACTACTGAACATCAATGGGACCCCAGTGGAGAGAGTGGACAATTTCCGATACCTAAGTGTTCACATCACACAGGACCTGTCTTGGTCCTGTCACATCAACACCCTGGTGAAGAAGAAGGCCCGGCAGCGTCTGTACCATCTGAGACGCTTAAGGGACTTCAAACTACCCTCTCAGGTGCTAAAGACTTTCTACACCTGCACCATTGAGAGTGTCCCTGACCTGCAGGACATCTACAGCACGCGGTGCCGGACCAGAGCCAGGAAGATTGTAAAGGATCTCAGACATCCCAACAATGGACTCTTTCTTTGTTGTGTTCAGGGAAACGCTTCTGCTTCTTGAAAGCAAACACAGAGAGAATCAGGAGAAGCTTCTTCCTGCAGGCCATTCGGAGTTTAAACCAGGAAACACCCAGGATCTGGCACTCTGGATCTCTCTCTCCATCTTCAATTTTTTTCTGCACAACGGCGTACCTTATCTGCAGTGCACAGGGTTTAGTCCGCGTTGCAGTGGATTGTCTTGCGCTAAATTCCTGTCCTCAGACGAGCACCAGAACTAGCGGGGGTCAAGATTTCTTTTTATTTGAGCCCAGTGTTTTGAAGACATTTACCTCAGAAGACGTGTTGATTCGTTGCGACTCTTCTTGAGGAGAAATATGCCGTGAAGCTCTCCCGCGGAGTGAGGAAGAGGTGGACAGTTGAAGTGTCCAATGGAGTTATGAGATTTGTGCTCAAGCTATTTTCAAGACTTTAGATTGGTTAATAACTTGTAAAAATAACAGACCCACGTGGGGACTGACCAATAGCATCGATATGTGAAAAAATATGAAATTGACCAAATTTGGACATACGAGGTTTCCGCCCGACAGCGACAATATATTTTCATATATTTTATATAGTTTATACTTTTTATTTATCTAAATCCTTTTGGTTTTAGGGGGGCACGGTGGCTTAGTGGTTAGCACGTTCGCCTCACACCTCCAGGGTTGGGGGTTCGATTCCCACCTCCGCCTTGTGTGTGTGTGGAGTTTGCATGTTCTCCCCGTGCCTCGGGGGTTTCCTCCGGGTACTCCGGTTTCCTCCCCCGGTCCAAAGACATGCATGGTAGGTTGATTGGCATCTCTGGAAAATTGTCCGTAGTGTGTGATTGTGTGAGTGAATGAGAGAGTGTGTGTGTGCCCTGCGATGGCGAGAGTGTGTGTGTTGGCACTCCATCCAGGGTGTAT
>NC_083482.1:16495404-16520404 GCF_030014155.1 Tachysurus vachellii | reverse complement strand
AGGGAATGAGAAGTCAGAGTTTGATCAGGAGTAGCTAAGTCCAGGAGAGCTGTAGCGTAGCATCAACAGATGTATTGATGATGTGCGAAAATCTCGTTCACACACCGCAGCTGCTTCGTTTCCAAATATCCATGTACCACTTTTTAAAACTATCCCTCTGTGTTCCTGCACACGAATTTCAGCCAGCTTTAGACCTGTGAAGACGCCCGATTGTGAGTCAGCCACAGTGACCTCTTTATCGTCTGTCCTCTGTCCTGCGGATCAGGTGGGTGGTCCTCCAAAACCCCTCACTGACTCAGATTTGGGACAGAACCGAGGAGGAAGTCCACTAGACCTGAGCCAGGGTCACGGCACACTGCCCGAGGTTTTGGCTCTAATGAAGTGGAAAAGACCAGAAAGAATAGGGCCTTTGTTCTATTCTTAAAGTCTGGGGATTTTTCCCTTGTACAATCTGGCAACCTCGAGCCTGAAGGGAAGACAGTGACAACGAGGTCGCAAATAATAAATTATACGGAGGACATTCGAAAGTGAAAGGTTATTTTAATGCCCATGTTCTGATTCTGATAACGATGTCATTTCTAAAGCAAGAGCTCATTCATTCATACACACATTTTTCTGACACACCCATCTATGTGACTCGAACAGAATTATTACAGCTTTAATAGCCCCGAATTCTGTTACATCACTTTATCATCACTTCTGATCAATATACAGCACATTTCTGAAGTTCACCACAATGCACTGCATTGCATAAGTAGTTCGAACGATGTGAAACACCAATAATGCACTTTTAAATGATAACATCTAGGAAAGTTTCCAACTGTATTACAAACGATTCGATTAGTTTAGATCACATTCTCAACCAATCCCCAAAGCAGAGATTAAGTCTACACACCACACAGCACCCCCCTGTTCTGACTCGCCTCGCTCCCTCTGAACTCGGAGCGTGTTCACGTTTTACAGGAAGCGGCTGTCAGATTATCTCCGAGCTTGTTCACAAAAACACAATGACACTCTTCAGTCTGGCCGAGCAGAACAGGCTCCGCCAGATTAGTGGATTAGCTTCACGCTAAAGCTGAACTGGGATCAAATTCAGCGACAATGTTTTACACACAGGGTGAGGAGATGAACAGAGGTGTGTGTGTGTGTGTGTGTGTGTGTGTGTGTGTGTGTGTGTGTGTGTATGAGTGTATGTATGTGTGTGTTACTTATTAATCTCTATGACCAAAGGAATGGTGGGTCCCCATAAATCAGTATGGTACTTATTCGGATAATAAGTCCTAATAAACCACCCGTAGCTGTGTGTGTGTGTGTGTGTGTGTGTATGTTTGTGTGTGTACAGTATGTGTGTGTGTGTATGTGTATGTGTGTGTATGTGTGTATGTATGTGTGTGTGTGTGTGTTACTTATTAATCTCTATGACCAAAGGGAATGGTGGGTCCTCATAAATCAGTATGGTACTTATTTGGATAAAAAGTCCTAATAAACCACCCGTAGCTGTGTGTGTGTGTGTGTGTGTGTGTGTGTGTGTGTGTATGTGTGTGTATGTGTGTATGTATGTGTGTGTGTTACTTATTAATCTCTATGACCAAAGGAATGGTGGGTCCCCATAAATCAGTATGGTACTTATTTGGAAAAAATCCTAATAAACCACCCGAAGCCGTGTGTGTGTGTGTGTGTGTGTGTGTGTGTGTGTGTGTGGTGCCTCTATGGGTTCTAGAGGTGATTACTACAGGTGATAGTGATTTTATTTTTCAGCAATGCTTGCACTACTTTTACGCATGCAGTTGTGAAAAGAATGTGTGTGTGTGTGTGTGTGTGTGTGTGCTGGACAAGATGCCAGGCTCCAGGACCACGGTGAACTCGAGTGACCCTGCTTTACTCGACCACAAGCAGCTCCAAACCAGAATGAATGTTTGGTCTGGACTGAACCATTTCAGGACCTCATCACCATGTCCGTGTTTATCCTTTTGTCCTTACAGATGTTGTGTTTCTCTACCGAACTGTGTGTGAGAGTTCCTGTTCAAATGCTCTCAAATGAATAAATCAGTTCCCAGGTTTTGTTATCGTCGTGTTGTCCGATACAGGTCACATGATCATTATATATATTGTATAATGTGTGAGGAATAAACCACTGTGTGTTGTGCTGTTACAGGAAAAGCATCACACAGGTGTTGTGATGAATTGTACAAACTGGTTGGTTTCATTTCCCTACAACAGCATATCCTGAAGTCTTCTACTCTTATAATAATTTCATCACAATTTTTATCTGTTTATTTTACATTTATTACATTATAGTGACTGTAATCATTTTCTCTCTCTTGAATATAATAAGACAAAAATAATCAGAGCGAATACACAAAGCATAAACTCCTCTGTGCTGAAGATGTTCCAAAGCGCTGACACTGGAGACTCCTTCCATAAATGTTACATAAATAAACGCATTTTTCTATACGGGAAACTTTGTGGCTTATGTAAATGAGCTGTTGCTATAGAAACATATTAATGTGAGTTTGCTGTCCGAGCTGCCTTTATGTTGTCGTTTTTCAGTTCTCTATGAGCTTTTTGCCTTTTATGGCTTTGTGTGGGCGTGGCTAAAGGGAAATCAGCTTTCTGTGAACGCATTCGGTTTGGACTTTGTCCAAGTGTGAAGAAAATGAGCAAAAAGCTTTTTTTTTTTTTTTAAATACATTTTTTGTTTAGTTTGGTGATGAAAACAAGGCTCACAGTCGGGAATCTTAAAAATGCTTGTATTAAAAAAAAATCACCTCGAAGACGAGCGTCTGATTGGTCGGACCTGGGGCATACAGGCTCTCCGGCTGATTACTCGAGCGCTGATACAAGAACGTGGTTCCAGCGAAGTTGAATCTTCCCGGCCAGTCCACTGTCCAATCAGAAGTCAAGAAATAAGAGCCGCGTTTCTGTCCTCGAACCGCCAGATAACCGCTGGAGATCTCCGTCTCCTGAACACGGACACTACGAGCTCCTGCAGGAACCGTCACCACCGGATAGTACTCTGGAGACGGAAGGAACATATCGCTCTTATTCATGTGTGTGATCAAAGCTACAAGCCCCGCCCCTCACCTTAACTCTGACCAATCAGTGAGTCGTGCTGTGACTTTACCGTTGGCTTGATGCTGGAGGTCGTAGCGGCCGCTGTAGAGTCGGCAGGTGGAATTGTCTCCTTTACACACACCGCAGACATCCAGAGCCGCACCGGAGCCCAAAACATGATCACAACCCACCGACTGCAGAAGAAAAGAATAAACACAGGCAAAAAAATTAAAAAGGAAGTGGTTTATTCCAGTCTTATGCTCATCTAAAGAGGATGATGAGAAAAAGAAAGACAAGTAACAGAGGACAAAAGCAGTGGAAATGGAATTAGGGAAGAGAAAACGGCAGGGAAAAATTAAGTAGAATAGAAAGATGAATTGGGGGCACAGTGACTTAGTGGTTAGCACGTTCGCCTCACACCTCCAGGGTTGGGGGTTCGATTCCTGCCTCCGCCTTGTGTGTGTGGAGTTTGCATGTTCTCCCCGTGCCTCAGGGGTTTCCTCCGGGTACTCCGGTTTCCTCCCCCGGTCCAAAGACATGCATGGTAGGTTGATTGGCTTCTCTGGAAAATTGTCCGTAGTGTGTGAGTGTGTGAGTGAATGAGTGTGTGTGTGTGTGTGTGTGTGTGTGTGTGTGTGTGCCCTGTGATGGGTTGGCACTCCGTCCAGGGTGTATCCTGCCTTGATGCCCGATGATGCCTGAGATAGGCACAGGCTCCCCGTGACCCGAGGTAGTTCGGATAAGCGGTAGAAAATGAGAGAGAGAGAGAGAGAGAGAGAGAGAGAGAGAGAGAGAGAGAGAGAGAAAGATGAATTCAGAGCCGTACCTCACACACACCATCGATACACACATCCGGCGTGAGATCGGAACACCGCGTGCCGTCCTTCACCTTGCTGGACATCGCAAAGAAGAAATCAAAGTCCTCTGCGATGCAGTAGAGCTTACAGATATCTTCATCTGTAGACAAGGAGGAGGAGGAAGAGGAGGAGAAGAAATGAATCACAGCAGAGCTTTAATAACAGGATTAAACCCCAAAGAGGAAAAATAAACAGGATTAGTGCTTCGTTAAGAAAGACACAAAACAATCCAACAGCTAATGTATTTAGTTGGCAGAAAGTTCAGGATGATGTAACGACTCAGTTCTGCTACATGGGAGGTTCAGCTAGAGAGAGATTTAGAAATAACCTAAAGTAACCTCTAAGTCATCAGTCACATCAGCCACACAGCATAACACAAAGCAACACACAAACAACAACAAAACAAACACACACAGATTGTGAAAACACACTGCACAACACACAACTCATAACACACAACATAACACACCACGCAACACACCACAACACGCAGCACCCTGGCGGATCGTGCAGGTGGTGAAAGAAGCTCTTCAGCTGAAAGGAAGCTTCACAAACCATCACTCAACGTTCTCCTGAATATAAACTATAAAGTGTTTAAAACGACAGGAAGTGAAGAGACGATCATCACAGCATCGGAACTGACATCTATCACAATGAAATTCTGCCAGGTTTGAGAAATACAATCAACGCTCCGTCTACAAAAGAGCTCAGGCTTCAGAACACCGAGGAACAAAGTGTGTGTGAGAGCGCACTGACACTGGAGACTCCTTCCATACACAAACACATCACACAAATATTCACCCACACCAAGTATTAAAACGAGCGAAATTGTTTAAACCCGCGACCAATCAGAACGGAGAATTCTGTTAACTCAGGAACGTGTGTGTGTGTGTGTGTGTGTGTGTGTGTGTGTGTGTTTGAGGTAAAACTCTTCCCTTAAGCTGCTTTACTGATCCATCAGCACGAGCAGCTACACGTCTAAACACTAAATCACGATCATTACGCCTCGGGTGCAGTGAAGCAGCGTTACAGCTAAACATTTGGCACAACTAACTAATACAGAAAACATGTCGTCATGACGACGTCTCATATATATATACACACGTTAATAAACTTCACCTCACCCCCAGAGATCGCATGTCTAACTGCATGTTTAAATGCTAAATGCTTGGGAGTCGTTCCTACCCTCCACTTTGGTGTACGGTTTCCATTTATAGAACCAGCCTCGGAACGCTTTGCTGTTGTACTCGGCGCACTGCTGCGCTCGGAATCCCACAGCGTCTCGCTCACACGGCCCGGTGTTACACAGCTGGTACAGTCGACTCGAACCCTGGCAGAATCGCCCGCTGTGCTGCGGCCTACACCGGCAAAACACGTTAAGATTCATTCGGTTATTAAATCCAGTCAAGTTCTGAGTCTGTATTATACACAGGAATGATTTAATACATTAATTAATTAATTAATTAATTAGAATTGACAATTAATCAATCAGTTGCTGTTTTTATTAAAGCTTGTGTGTCCTAAATAAAAAAATGTACTCATGTTCGTCCATCGATAGTTATTAACACTCTTAAGCAATTAAAAAGCTGTTTTTTTAAAATGTCCAAAAAAAGTGTATAAAAAAATTCATAATAATAAATATATGATTAAACTCAATATACATTTAATATATAACATTTAATTTCCCAAAATCAACCCCATGTTTTATCTCAATTATTGTCTGAAAGGAAAGGAAAGGAAAGGAAAGGAAAGGAAAGGAAAGGAAAGGAAAGGAAAAGAAATGAAAAGAAAGGAAAGGAAAGGAAAGGAAAGGGAAAGAAAGGAAAGGAAAGGAAAGGAAAGGAAAGGAAAGGAAAAGAAATGAAAAGAAAGGAAAGGAAAGGAAAGGAAAGGGAAAGAAAGGAGAGGAAAGGAAAGGAGAGAAAAAGAAAGGAAAGGAAAGGAAAGGAAAGGGAAGGGAAGGGAAGGGAAAGAGAGGAGAGGAGAGGAAAGGAGAGGAGAGGAGAGGAGAGGAAAGGGAAATAAAGGGAAAGAAAGGAGAGGAAAGGAAAAGAAAGGGAAAGAAAGAGATAAAAAGAAAGGAAAGGAAAGGAAAAGAGAGGAAAGGAATATATATATATATATATATATATATATATATTTATGTATGTATATATATTTTAATTATATTATTATTATTATTAAATATTATTATTATTATTATTATTTTTGTAATAATAATAAGAGATTAAGAGATTTTGTTATATTTTGTCTTTACAGACATTTACGTAACTAAACATCAAATCAAATTTTTATCTTTAATTAAATGGCAGTGTGACGTCTCAGATTTACAGCCGCTGAAGGATTTAATAACACCAGAGTGAAACGTGATCACGGAGCTTTGAGGGCTTTTTGTTAAGATTGTTGTTTTTATTGTGTGTTTGAGATGAAATCTTAGAGCCATAATAATCCCTTATAAAGTTTTTATGCATTTTAATAAACACGTTACTGATATCTACACAGTCATAAAGCTATAGACATAAAAACTGAACACAATATTAATGATTAATATTAAATCTCCTGCGTCTTAATTCGAACCCGAAGGAACTTCCTAAAAGATCGGCACCACGATAAACACTTTAAATACCTCCGTGTATGAAATAGCGTTTCTCTTGTGTGCACTTTTAAAGAATTTAAAAAAGAAATAAAAAAAAGAAGAATTTTCCCTCTGAGTGTTTCATACGATCTCATAAGCTATAAAACATAAAACACAAAATATTGTGGTTAGAATGTACAAAAATTGAACGAATCATTCCTAGTTTAGAATTAAAAAAATAAAAATAAATCAATTAAAAAAAAACATTCAACACATAATAATGAATAACTGATTTCCTTTGTTTGTTTTTTTATTAATAGAAAATAATTACGTTGATAACTTTTCCGTTTCATACATTTTTCTATGCTTCACTCGATATTCATAAAATTCTTTTAAAACTAAAAGTAAATAAATAAATATATTTACCTGGGACTGTTACAGGAGCGTTCCCGATACATGACTCCGCCCCCGCAGCTTCTGGAACAATCCGACCAATCAGACCACCCTGACCACTGACCGTGAATAGCCTTGGGCCCGTGATCCCCGTACTTCACGCACTGCCCCTTACGACACCACTGCATTATGGGTAACGATACAGAACACGCAGTCAGGTGATGTTTTATATGTTTAACAAGTAACTGAAAAGCAGAACTCGATCATTTCAATTATCTGTTTTTTTTTAATGTAATCAGAGTCGGATTTGATTCGATCTTAACTATGTACAACAGACAAAAGGTTAGGATTTAGTTTCAATGTTAGGATGTTTCATAGAATTATTTAGCTTCAATAATACTGCAACTAAATACTGAAAGGCAGCAGATAAAACATACAAGACTGTACTCAGATGTATTAACTTAAGCTTAGAGAGAGAGAGAGAGAGAGAGAGAGAGAGAGAGAGAGAGAGAGAGAGAGAGGAGGAGGGGCTGGGAGACAACAGAGTGTGTATCTGTAGAAGGATCTTGAGTGTGTTGGACTGGGACAGAGACCAGCGTTTCACCTGGAGAATAGTGCTGAGCCAAACCAAGACACACACACACACACACACACACGCACAGCGAGTTGCTTGATTCTCTTATGCAGAATTGATGAATTCTCTTATTCATCAGTTCTCTGTGTGTGTGCATGTGTGTGTGTGCATGTGTGTGTGAGTGTGTGTTTGTGTGTGTGTGTGTATGTGTGTGTGTGTTTTCGGGGTTTTTTTCAGTCTGACTGAAGTGTTAAGGTCAATGTTCTGATTAATCCTGCGTTACATATATGAACAACACCTTGTGTTATTTATCCGGTTACAGTTTCATTAAATGTTGAACTTTTGTTTCTGTGAACACTCACGTTGTCCAATTGTATGAAGTGTTACATTATATCCAATCAGCAGCAAACAGTACCGCTAGCCCCGCCTCCAAATTCCTTTACCTCCTGTAGGATGCTGTAGGCTTTGGATGATGGGTGCAAAAAATTGTGCACGAGGTCAAAGCTCACGGTGTCACTCACCATGTCCGGTCCGCATGTCGTCCCCTCAGCAGCGGGCATGAACTTGGTCTCGCACCGATGACCCAACCGATGGCACCATAACGACTTACAGATGTCCTACAAAGAACACACAAACGCACACGCGTACGTTAATCTAGAACAATGCAGCTTGGATTAAATTGGATTTTATAGCAAGCGAGTGAGTGAATTTATATATAATTAATATTTATTCTGAAGTGTTAACCTCCTTTAACCAATCAGATCCTCTCAGCTAAAAATGATCACTTAACCATTTCTCTCTCTGTCTCTCTCTGTCTCTCTCTCTCTCTCTCTGTCTCTCTCTCACTCTCTCTCTGTCTCTATTTCTTGCACTCTCTCTGTCTCTGTCTCTCTGTCACTCTCTCTCTCTCTCTGTCTCTCTCTCTCTCTCTCTCTCTCTCTCTCTCTCTCTCACACTCTCTCACTGTCTCTCTTTCTCGCACTCTCTCTGTCTCTGTCTCTCTGTCACACTCTCTCTCTCTCTCAATCTCTCTCTCTCTCTCACTCTCTCTCTGTCACTCTCTCTGTCTCTCTCTCTCTCTCTCTCTGTCTCACTCTCTCTCTGTCACTCTCTCGCTCTCTCTCTCAATCTCTCTCTCTCTCTCTCTCTCTCTCTCTCTCTCTCTCTCTCTCTCTCTCTCTCACTCTCTCACTCTCTCTCTCAATCTCTCTCTCTCTGTCTCTCTCTCTCTCTCTCTCTCTCTCTCTCTGTCTCTCTCTCGCTCTCTCTCACTCTCTCTCTGTCACTCTCTCACTCTCTCTCTCAATCTCTCTCTCTCTCTCTGTCTCTTTCTCTCTCTCTCTCTCTCTCTCTGTCTGTCTCTCTGGACATGAAACAATTGAACATGAACAATTAACACTTGCCTATGTGTTTCGGACTCTCTGCTATGAACTGACCCCCTGGAAGCTCTTATTAATGTCTATAAATCTCATCTTTTTTTCCAGAACAGGAAGAATCAGTGTGCCTGTGTAAACTTTCCTAGCATCTTCTTCATTCATCCTGAAGCCATCCCAAGCACGCTAATCCAGTGTTGTTAGCACCGCTAATTACTCCCCCGGACGCTACGTGACGAGGACACTCAACTCGGTAGGAAAAAGAAAACAACATGGCTGGGCGTCACCGGACACAATCCCACTAAATTAAGATGTACAGCTGCTTTCCTGGGAAGTTGGCTTCCAAAAAAACGCCACACAAAGACTTTGTAAGAAAGAGGCTGTAGCATAGCGGCTAATCCTGCAAAATAACCCACACACCGATCCGCTTCCCAAGACTTAATACACAGCGCCTCAGTGTTGAACCACTCGACATTTACATGTGAATGTGTGAATCAGACGCTGAGCTGATGGAGGAAGCGAGCGGCTCTTCTCTTGGCCTGGGACGTGGGAGCCGTCACTGAGATTTTGGCTCAGAGTGTCAGCGATGAGGACGATGAAAACCGCTGCTGCTAGCGAGACTTAAATAAAACTCTGACTAACATAGCATTAAATTGTTTCATGCTCACAGAAGCAGAAAGCAGAAGCTGACCATCATTCATTCATCTGACACATTTATTTTATTGCTTTTTACATAAAATGAATTTCAGATAAAACCTTTTGAAGAAAATCGTTAAAGTTTGAACTCTGAAGAGAAAAAGAGTCAGATTTGAGTCAGTCATGTGTGTCCACATTCCACGGCTCTGAACACTTACTTTGGCTTTGAAAGTTTTTAAAAAGTGCACAGACAGACAGACAGACAGACAGACAGAACCTCAGAAGAAGACAGACAGAAGAAGTCTTGGCTGAACATTAGTGGCCGCACTTTGTTTTTAGGAGTTGTTTATCAAACATTACCTTGACAAATTCGAGTCTGCACATCTTGGCTTTGGAGCCGAACTGCCACTTGCACTGAACGTCCGCATCATAGATCTGCCCTGGAAGCTGCTCGGGGTATTTGTACTGACCAATCATCTTCGGCTCGTCAACCAAACACAAGGCCTGAGCTGTGCTGTGAACAACACACACGTATACATGCATGACATTACCTCTCCGTGTGTGTGCTTCAGTGTGTGTGTGTGTGTGTGTGTGTGTGTGTGTGTCAGTGTGTGTGTGTTGAACATCACTCTAACCCTAGGAAGCGGTTGAGGTACTGGCGGCTGCAGGACGACCAGGAAAACACGCCGTTATTCCCCGCCAGAGTTGGAGACATGATGTTCCCCTCCGCCTTCCTGCAGGGATTCCCCTCTCCGTCGTGGATCATCCCGAAACTGAGAAGGAGCAGAAGATCAGGTGTGAAATATACACACTTTATCTCTTTTATTATTATGTTGATGCTGTTATGTTAAGGCCCAGTCCTTATTGGCTGAGGTAACTACTGTGAGTGGACAAAAACAAGGTTTTTATTTAATCCCATCTTTCACTTCCCTTCATTATTTCTCTTTGTATTCACTGATTATAGAAAGTTAAAACAGCTACTGAAGAGAAATAAAATCCACAAATGTGGAATGTGATACGGAATTTAACTCGTTTAAACACTTTTCATGTAGTTTTATTGAATGTTATTAGAAATGTAAGAGAAAAAAAACAACTTTTTATCGATTTTCTCTGTTTTTCTGTAATGTAATTGGACCTGTAACCCGCCCCTGAGGCACTCCAATGTTTACAGTGATTTCTTCCCCTTCGATTACACAATAGTCAAATAAATCACGTGTGTTATCATTGTATAAATGGCTTTGGTCTTCATCCTTGTGTTTTGCTCTACTACATTTTTTCAAATGTACCTACTCATGTAACACCTGCAAGCTCCTCACAAGTGAAATATGAAATCACGTCAGCTCAGTCTGTCAGCGCTGAACAGTTTTAAGATGATGGACTTTCTTTTTTGCCCTGAAGTCATTTCAGACATCCCTATAACAGCGCCTTTTATCACAGCGATGTGATTACGCCTTCAGCAGCGATGGACCTCAGCAGCAGTTCTCTCTGAGCTCCTGACAGCCTCAGAGAGAAGAAAAAAGCAATGAATCAGTAATCTCCTGTCAGATACACACTTTCTTTTATCTCAATGGAAACGTATAAACACAAACAGAAGCCTGTAGCCTGCGGTACTGCCGTAATGAGGTCTGGCATAATTCTGCAGCTCATGTGTCTAATCTAAGAGACTTTGCGTGTTGGTATTTTTATTTACATTGGATTCAGACTCATGTAAAAAAAAGAAAGCCTGGTCAAGGCCACACCCCCTTACTAGGATTTTTAGGCACAGTGGCTACACCCCCTTGACCACGATTGTCTGCACAGATGCCACGCCTTACTAGAATTCTAACAGAGACCACTCCCCATTTACTTGGATTCTCAAATACAGAGGCCACACCTATGTCTCTACAACTCTGACACACAGGCCACACCCCCTTCACTAGGACTCAGGCACAGAAACAGGTCACACCCCCTTCACTAGGACTCAGGCACAGAAACAGGCCACACCCCCTTCACTAGGACTCAGGCACAGAAACAGGTCACACCCCCTTCACTAGGACTCAGGCACAGAAACAGGTCACACCCCCTTCACTAGGACTCAGGCACAGAAACAGGCCACACCCCCTTCACTAGGACTCAGGCACAGAAACAGGTCACACCCCCTTCACTAGGACTCAGGTACAGAAACAGGCCACACACCCTTCACTAGGACTCAGGCACAAAAACAGGCCACACCCCCTTCACTGGGACCCAGGTACAGAAACAGGCCACACCCCCTTCACTAGGACTCAGGCACAGAAACAGGCCACACCCCCTTCACTCTAACTCACACACACCCTGTTTTATAGGACTCAGGGACAGATACCACAAACCCTTCACTAATACTCAGTCACAGAGGCTACATCTGTGTTATAGAACTCTTATCTTCTCATGCATATGTGTGTGTTCATGTGTGTGTACACATACTTGTGCCCTGACTCATGTGCGATGGTGAAGGCGAGTCCCAGTCCGGTGTCTTCGTTTATGGTGCAGCTGCGATATTTACTGCACATCCCACTGATAGGTGCGAAACCTACAGGGCGGAGACAGGGATGGAGTCAGGGTGGAGTCTAATATGGTGTATATAAGTGACGGTGGATCAGTTTGCGTTACAAACCACTTACCCAAAGTGTCACACGGTTCATTCTTCCACGAGCAGATATCAAGGCCCGTGAGGAGAACAGCGTGATCGTGTCTCTTGCCGTTTTTCCCCATCAGCCCCGACTGCCACTGACAAAAACTGTTAAGTGTCTGATCAGCGTGGTGAGAGATGGAGAGATCCAGCTGAGAGAGAAAGAGAGAGAACGATAGAGATTAAATAGAGATATGGCAGAGATTAATGAACAAAAACAAAATAGATGAAAATGCTTCATTATCCCTTTTGTTTTTTTTATTCAGTGATAAGGATCAAATATCAAAGGAATTCTCTGGAAGCAAGATATAAGGTGGAACTTATTATAAATTTATTTCTTTCATAAAACCTGAATGAAGCACTGATACAAAACAGCGCAATAAAAACATAACGTGTTCAAATATTCATGTTGTGGACGAGAGACAGTGAGAGACAGACAGACAGACAGACAGGCAGACAGACAGACAGACAGACAGGCAGACACATGGAGACAGTCAGATGGACAAAGAGACAAATGAACAGAGGGAGGGAGACAGACAGACACTGGAAGACAGGAGGGGGCTGACATACAGCGACAGGGTGATAGACAGAGACAGAGTGGGAGGAAGACAGACAGAGACAATAAGATAAATATAAAGACAGACAGACAATCAGACGGAGACACACAGGGTGTAAAGGATCTTTCATCACAAACATAAGCTCAGATCAGCTCCATCTTACTGGCTCTTTCTCGAGCAGGAGGAGGCTGACCACCACGATGTTGATATCTGACCCGATGGTGCCGTCTTTAAACAGGCTGGAGACCTGATTAAAACACACACACACACACACACACACACACACACACACACACACAGGCTTTACACAACGTCTTTAGTCCTTTATTAGTGATTCTTTATTAGTGATCGTGTATGTGTGAGTGAGAGAGTGAGAGAGAGCGTGAGAGAGTGAGAGAGAGAGCGTGAGAGAGAGAGAGAGAGAGAGAGAGAGAGACAGATAAAGGCTGGTCTTCTCTCACCATGTTCATGATAGTGAGGATGTAGGTGGTGACGTTTTCACGCCCGTGTTTCTCCACCATCTTCCTGTCGGCCACCACCAGAGTTTCCACATTCAGAGCTCCAACATTATTAGAGGAGATCAGTGAGCGCTTTATTCGGCCTGCAGGCTCAAACTCATCAGGCATTACAAAGTGATCCTCTGCAGGGGGTTTAGGAGTGTCTGTACCCCAGGAGAGAGAGAGAGAGAGAGAGAGAGAGAGAGAGAGAGAGAGAGAGAGAGAGAGAGAGAGAGAGAGAGAGAGAGGTAAATAGATACTCACAGACAGGGTGAGAGAGAAACTGATAAAGTAATAGAGAGAGACGGAGACACAGAGAAGAGAGAGAGAGGAGACTAAAAAGAGAAAAGTAACAGATAGACAAAGAGAGAGAAAGGGATAAAACGACAGGAAAACACACAGACAGAGAGAGACCAACTGATACAGATAGACAGATAGAAAAAAAGACTGATATAAACAACAAGACAGATAACAAAATGATAAGACAATAAAGCAACCACAGAGACAGACGGATAGACAGACTATAGCTTAGAAGATAGATAGATAGATAGATAGATAGATAGATAGATAGATAGATAGATAGATAGATAGATAGATAGATAGATAGATAGATAGATAGGCAAACATAGACTGGAAAAAAACTGAAGTGAGATGGATAAGACAGTGAAGTAACGGACAGATAGACAGACGGATGGAGAGATAAGTAACTAAACAGCCTGATATACAGGAACAGAGAGAGAGAGATAATGAACTCTGTGCTCAGTGGTGGATCCAGCAAACAGGAAATATTCACTTCAGCATCTGTTTCCTCTCATTCACTCATTCATCTACTGAAGGAGGAGAAATTCCCACTGAACAGTGATGAAGATCCTCAGATACACAGAAATGTGTTGTTAATAAAATCAGCACACACTTAGATAGAAACCCTCACAGACAAAAAGACAGAGACAGACAGAGAAAAAAAGAGACATATAGATGAGACAGACAGACAAAAAAGATAGAGAGACAGACAGAGATAGAGACAGTAAAACAGATAGAGAGAGAGACAGTAAGACAGACAGTGAAAAAGATAGAGAGACAAACAGAGAGACAGACAGTAAAAATATAGAGAGAGGCAGACAGAGAGACATACAGTGAAAAAGATAGAGAGAGACAGACAGTAAAAAAGATAGAGAGAGACAGACAGAGACATACAGTGAAAAAGATAGAGAGAGAGACAGACAGTGAAAAAGATAGAGACAGACAGTGAAAAAGATAGAAAGAGACAGACAGAGAGAAAGACAGTAAAAAAGATAGAGACAGACAGACATACAGTGAAAAAGATAGAGAGAGAGAGATAGAGAGAGAGAGAGACAGACAGTGAAAAAGATAGAGAGAGAGATAGAGAGAGAGAGAGAGAGAGACAGACAGTGAAAAAGATAGAGAGACAAACAGAGAGACTTCTTTCCCACAGTGATGTAGACACAACACAAACTTTCAAAGTTCATACAAAGTTCATACACAAACTTTAATCACCTCTGTACAGTGACGCCTCGAGACACGAGCGCTCTGACATACGAATGTTTTGAGATACGAGCTGTGATTCGACCAAATTTTTGCCTTAAGATACGAGCAGATTTTTGAGATACGAGCATCCGAGCCGCCGAAACAAAGATCCCCAACAAGACACATGCACGTGCATGCATACACACACACCCGCGCGCATGCACACACACACACACACACCCGGCACATGAGGCCTCGTCAATGTGTCAGTGTGAATGCTGAATGTGAGCCATGACATCAGAGGATTCCTTAGATGAGCTTTTTGCTGCTTGAGTTCAGCTTCATCTCTTCCTTTTCCTACTGAATAAACAGTCTCGTAATCAGAAATCAAGCAAAATCCACAATATTCAGAGTAAACTACACACACACATACGCACACACACACACACACACACACACACACACACACACACATATAAAGCCGCCTTTACACTGCACACGACAAACGACGGCCGATAAACAGGAAGTCATTCACTTCCTATGGAGAGTCACAAAGGCGCTGCGTGAGGTGCCGACCATCTGCGTCCGTAATATTCAGATCCGTTTTGAGCGCTGGATCCGTTAAAAAATTCGAACTTGTACGACTTCACCGCATCCGATATGCCGACCGGACAGGTTTTTATTAAAACGACCGGCTGATGTTAGTGAGGAAAGAGTGACAAAAAAGGCAAAAACAAGTGAAGAGAAAAGCGATGAAGAAAAATTAAGCAAAATGAATGTAAAGAAAACAGAAATTGTAGCAGTTAAGTTCAGTTAAGAGAATTTCAGTTAAGTTCGTTAATTTTGATGAAGTTTAGTTAAGTTCCATTTAAGTGTAAAGTAGCATTAAGAGTGCGATTAAGTGAAAGTTCCTCCTAACTCCTCCACCTGTTTACTCCTCCGCCTGTTTACTCCTCCCTCAACCTCCGTGCACATCTTCTGTAAAGTAAAACCATTTTATTTTTTAACATTCTCTTTTTTATTTGTCATTTATAAATACAGGTACTGGGGGTCACGGTGTCTTAGTGGTTATCACGGTCGCCTCACACCTCCAGGTTCGGGGTTTCGATTCCCGCCTCCACCTTGTGTGTGTGGAGTTTGCATGTTCTCCCCGTGCCTCGGGGGTTTCCTCTGGGTACTCCGGTTTCCTCCCCCGGTCCAAAGACATGCATGGTAGGTTGATTGGCATCTCTGGAAAATTGTCCGTAGTGTGTGATTGCGTGAGTGAATGAGTGTGTGTGTGTGCCCTGAGATGGGTTGGCACTCCGTCCAGGGTGTATCCTGCCTTGATGCCCGATGACGCCTGAGATAGGCACAGGCTCCCTGTGACCCGAGGTAGTTCGGATAAGCGGTAGAAGATGAATGAATGAAAACACATAAACAAAACAACTGGAGTGGAATTTTGCGAGCTGGAACAGATTAATGGGATTTCAATTAATTTAAACGGGGAAAATTGTTTTGAGATACGAGCAATTTGAGATACGAGCAAAGTCACGGAACGAATTAAACTTGTATCTCGAGGCATCACTGTATTTCTTTACCAGGAGGTCTGATCTTCTTTCACTCTGTATTTATTGCCAATCTATTTTTTATCTAGTCATGGATGTTGTTCTGCTGCAGTTTGAGTGAAATAGGAAAAGGAGTAAGCGTCCTTACATACATTGCTTGCGGCGCCCACAGAAGTGCTGCCTCTGAAACTTCCCGTGCTGGTAGTCATGACGACGTCGATGATGTTGATGTTGATGATGATGGTACTTGTGGCGATGCTTGTCTGTTCTATCTGTACTGTATCCGTGGATGCGCTGTTCTGCTGAGCGTTTGTAAATGACGTGTGGATGGTGTCCAGCGGGGGCGCTGTAGTTGTGCTCCAGTGCCAAATGTTTGGGTAGAGGGGTGATGAAAAACTCCTCACTCGACATCCGGATCAGACCTGACTGCAAAGGACAGAGAAAGAAAATGCAGATCAGACATAACATGACTATAGGTTTAGGTTTATTGATGTCTGAGGGAATGTTGTGTTACAGACCAGACCTCGCTTTTGGAGCTCAGACAAAACACAGAAAAAAAACGCAGATCGGAGTCGAGACGTAAAGATCAAAAGAGAGAGTGTCATTCCATGCATTCTTTACTTAACTGGCTAACAAGGCAAGTCATGCGCTTGTAGTCAAAGAAAACACATAACGAGGCCAAATCGATTCAATCAGTCAGTAAAAATGCGCCAAATAAATCTGCGGCACTAAATCGCGTCGCCGCACACTTTAGCTGGTTTACCGCTAACACTCGAGAACGCCTCACACGTGATGTAGATGAAAACACGATCAGTGTGAAACTCAGACTGGTGAATCTATAAAAGGTTACTTATCCCACACCCACATGTAAGTGTGTTTTTCTTTGATCGTGCTGGTTTCCTTCCATTTAGTCGCTTTATTGGTCATTTTGTTTCATCGGTTTGCTCAAAGTGAAGGTTTCTCGGCTCCTGAAGAGTTCCTGTGGTAAAAACTGGTTTAAGCTTCTATTCTTTATTCCCAAAACATGTCTAAAGATTCTGAGTTACTTAAACCATATTTTTCTGAGTATGTGGGCATAGGAGTGTGTGTGTGTGTGTGTGTGTGTGTGTGTGTGTGTGTGTTTGACAGCTAAGTGAAGATGGAGGTCGATTGCAGGTTTGATAAATGAGGTGTGAGTTGAATCAAAACTTCACCTGTCATGATACCAACATCTCTCTCTCTCTCTCTCTCTGTCTCTCTCTCTCTCTCTCTCTCTCTCTCTCTCTCTCTCTCTCTCTCTCTCTCTCTCTCTCTCTCTCTTTGTCTCCCTCTCTCTCGTTCTCTCTCTCTCTCTATCTCTCTCTGAAAATAGCCAGCGACTCAGCTGTCCGGACCGCTAGGGGAAGTTCATTCCACCATCTCGGTGCCAATAAATATTTATTTATTTATTTTGGCTTTTTATTTTGTTCAGTGGAAAACAAAATCAAATCAGTCTAGTGCTGTTCAAACATCAATCTTTGAATTTAAGACCGTTTCAAAGCCTTTAAATGAAAGGAAAATATTTTAGAAAGCAGAAGATTTTGTTAACAAAAAAAATAAATCGATAAAAAAAACATTTTTAAAAGGTAAAAATTCAAAATATATGTCCATAATTTCAAAATAAAATTAGTCAGAAAATTATTATTTTGGTTAATTTAATAAAAAAAAAATACTTTTATACAGTAGCTATAAAATTGTAAAAAGATGGCCTGGACACATCAGAGGCACCAGAAAATCATTAAACAGTGAAGAGACCATGAGAGAGGCTTCAGAGTGGGAAAGTAAACACACCCCGGGTTGAAGGGTGAAACTCTGGCAGTCTGATGGCAGATCGTTACGGAGTCGTGGGCCACTGGATCAAAAAGACAACGGTCCCACATCATCGTCACCTCGCACACCCTCTGGGCAATTAACACGGCACAGAGCTTCTGAAGCTCCCGTCAAAACGTTCGGGGTGGAGACGAGAACAGCCGTGTTTACTGCGTGACTGCACAGTAACAACACAATACAGTCATTTGATCCAAACCCACATGGAGGGATGAGTGAACGAACAGAGAGAAAGTAACCTCACTCCTCGTGTTTACTACGAACAACGAGACTTTTTTTTACATTAAATTAAACAAATTAAAAAGTTAACAAATAAATTAGAACAAATAATTAGCAAAAAATTTAAAAAGCAACCGATAGATGAGTAATAAGTCTATAAAACCTGTACTATGAGCTGTAGGTGAGCTGCTGTCAAGTTGTGTTATTAGCTTATGTTGTTTTGCTAGCATTATGAAGCTAATGTTACAACTAACATAATGGGTAACATAATACCTCATGGCAGAGATAAGATTATAGATGATGTCACAGTGAACTGCTAATATTACGGCTATAATTATAGCTAACATCACCGTTAACATTATACCTCACAGTACAGCTAATAGTACAGCTAAATTTACACCTAATGCCACAGTGAACATTATAAATCACTGTGCAGCTAACGTTATAGCTACAGTTATGACTAATGTCAAAGTTAAAATTATATATCACAATACAGCTAACAGTACAGCTAACATTATAGCTACAGTTATAACTAATGTCACAGCTAGCATTATACCTCATATTACAGCTAATATTACAGCTACCATCACAGTTGATATGGTAGCTCACAGTGCAGCTAACATTATAGCTAATGGCACAGTAAATAGCTAATATTACAGCTAACTGTATAGCTAACGCCACAATTAGCATTATACCTCATAGTACAGCTAATATTACAGCTACCATCACAGTTGATATGGTAGCTCACAGTGCAGCTAACATTATAGCCAACGCCACAGTGAATAGCTAATATTACAGCTAACTGTATAGCTAACGCCACAATTAGCATTATACCTCATAGCTAATGTTACAGCTAACGTTATAGATAACTTAACCATTAGCATTATACTTCCCATTACAGCTAATAGTACAGCTAACGTTATACATAACGTCATGGTTAACAATGTAAATCACAGTACAGCTAACAGTACAGTTAATGTTAGCGCTAAAGTTAAAACTAATATCAACTTTAGCATTATATCTCATAGTACAGCTTATACCACAGCTAAAGTTAGCGCTAACGTTATAATTAACATCACAGTGAATATTATATATCACAGTACATCTACAGTAAGAATATGATAACACTGCTAATGCTAAGTGGTGAATACATCAGAGTGAGTGCTGTGTACACTATATAACTGATGAGAGGGAGTTATAAGAGGCGTACGATATATGTGTATATAGTTTAAAAATGTGTTAGATGTCTTAAAAACCAAGTAACAAATAGCTACACGACCGCTCGGTGTAACACGACCTTCATGGTTTAAATCCTCAGGAAAAGAACGTAGACAAACGGTTTACTGGTTATGAAAAAACGCTACATGTAAAACTCCACTGTAATTTCAATTCACTAATAAAAGGGAGTTTCTGTGTATTTATCATCAAACGCCAAAACTGACCCTGTTATTTAAACCGGGAAAATTATACACTGCGTCTCCCACGGTCCGTCCGTGTGTGTGTGTGTGTGTGTGTGTGTGTGTGTGTTTTAGCATTATCAGTCATTAACATGTATGCAGTAACGTAGCTTATGTTACGGAAAGCTTCGTTTTTTTGTGCGTTTGTGTGCGTGTCATATTTTTAGTCGCCATGGTTACACTGATAAATCCACACAAGTCTGTGGAACATCTTTAAGATTCCAGGTTTGATCTGGAGTCAGACGTTTTCCCTACAAAACTTTAAGGCAAAACACAGAATCCGTGCCGAGCATCACCGTCCGTTAGCGTCGGAACAAAAACGTTACAGTCGTCGTGGTTTCCGCCTCTTTTGGCCAATCAGCATCCAGAATTCTTAATGTGCTTTTTTTTTTTCATCTATAAAATCTATCGTATGCAATGAACCTGTGTAAAGAACTTAATTATAAAGGACATTCGATCGTTTTAGGTTCTCGCCTCACGACTCACGCCTTAATTATCTAACACATAAAAGACTGGTGTGTGTTCAAGAATAAAAAGATCGAAAACGTTGACTTCAAGCTCGGCTCTCTGACTCTCTTTTTTTTCTCCTTCTTGTTGATCTTCACATTAAATTTACGGCACACGAAAACGTGTCATTACGATCGTATCATTATCGGGTCGAGGCGTTTCTATAAAGGACGCCGTAAGTACGATCTTCGAGAGTTGGGGGAAAACAACGATAGTTCCTTCAAACGTGGAATTTTGTTCATTCATGTGGTTTGACACTGATGTCTGAGGCAGACGTTCTCAGGTACGCGTGGACGCCTGGATGTCGGGGGTCGGCTCGGGTTTAAATTTCACCAAAACTCCCCCCGACTTTAGAGACGCTCCGTACAGAAGACCCGCAGTCTTCGGAACTTCGGGAACCCAAACCACTGCCTTTTTTTCTTCATGTGGTCTCTCTCTGACTACACAACATTACCAGTTCTGACCGTTTGTGTCTTTTGCGCTAACATGAGCAACAATTTATTGCATAGTTTCGACCCAGGGGAAAAAAAGTCTCATAATGAGCATGCTGTTCTGATGTAAACTAACTAGTTTCAGGGCTCACAACCGTGATATTATATTCTAAATTAGTAAGTGCTTACACAATGTTAAAGGCCGAGGAGAGAGCGGCGAGAAACCAGAGGCTGCTTATTATCGAGCGTTTAAACACATCTGGACGGCAGCAGCACTGCGTCTGACCACAGCGGCGTTTAGTGTGGGAGAGAAGCATCGTGGGTCAACGGGGTTTCCTTTAAAACGAGTCTTTAATGCTGCACGGGGACGGAAAAGAGCGATTTGAAATGGCTGGTGTTTGTAAATGAGAAGGAAGCATGATGTTAGGGATGTTCCAGCTCTCCCACCTAAGGGATTACACACTTTTTTTTGAACGAGAGAGACTACACACCCATTTTATTTTACACTTTTAGGCATAAAAAAGTAAAATTCGGCCTGAAAGCATCACAGACGCACCGTTTTTATGTTTTGTATTCTATATAATATCCTAATCATATCACAACGATACGCAACATTTCTCGTTGTAATATGTTATGGTTTCTATAGCAACATCTCGTTCACCGGGACTTGTAAGGTCACGTAATCTGATTACAGAGAAATGTGTTTGTTTGGAAGGAGTCTCCAGTGTCAGGGGTTTATTTTCTGAGGTCTTTCTGAGATCACAGAGGAGTTTAAAGTTCTTTACGCTTTCCTGAGAGACAAAAAAACGCCAGTGTTTTTTGTCTTATTAACCTCAAGAGACAAAAAAAATCAAGTGTTTTATATGTTTATAGCATGCAAGTGAAACCGAGTGGCTTCAATCGACAGATAAATCATGCAGTGTGTGTGCATGTTTTTTTAGCATTAAGTATCAGTCATTAACATGTATGCGGTAATGCATCTTATGTTACGGAAAGCTTCGTTTTGTGCGTTTGTGTGCGTGTCATATTTTTAGTCGCCATGGTTACACTGATAAATCCACATAAGTCTGCGGAACCTCTTTAAGATTCCAGGTTTAATCCGGAGTCAGACGTTTTCCCTACGAATCCGTCCGTTAGCGTTAGAACAAAAACGTTACGCTCTTTGTAATTTTTGACCAATCGGCATCCAGAATTTATACTGTACTGTTTTTCACCTATAAAATCCATTGTGTCTTTCTGGGTTTTTTTTTTTTCTATCTAATAAAAGATCCTAAGTAAAGTTTTTATTAAAGGACATCCGGTTGACTCGAAGTGGCTTTAACCGACAGATAATTCATGCGCTTCTCTTTTTTTCTAGTGCCACAGATTTTTTTGTTGAGGTAAATGTCACATTTCAAACCGATCTGTGACGTTTAAAAACAGACAGAACCCATCTATCAATCTGTAGACACCCATTTTATATCCTCTTTGTCGTCCTGGAAACATCACAGATAACACTTTTATTTTTAACAATCTGATAAATCCAGAAAACTGAAGCCTTTGCTGCTTTTCCTGCAGGGTGGATCACTGACGTGTGACGATCCCTAACCCTCGGAAAAGTCCTACAGGGTTATGAATTCGTGAATTTCCGAATGATAAACCCTCGATCAGCCGGAGTGACGACGCAGAGAGACGGAGCTCTGATTTCCCATCCAGAGCTGAGAGTGTCGTGGAAACACCAGCATTAACCTCAGAATCTCTACAGTTTATTTTATTAAATGAATGTTTTCATGTTATTAGTTTTTCATATTTTCCAACCACTTGAGTCAGTTCTGTTCCCAAAATAGAATTACGGTTGTAGACCAGTTTAAACCAGCGTAACCCTGACCAGGCGGTTACGAAGGATGAGCACTGTAATCACGTAATCACTGTCTTCATAAACGTGCTCTACGATCGTTCGCGTGAACGTAACGCTGTGTTCGCCGAAGGTCGCCGCGTGACTAGGAAATGTAACCGATGTCAAATCAAAATGCCGGCTTGCAGCATAACGAGTAAAGAAAACAGCAATTCTTTCCTTTATTATGAGCTTTACGGTAAATATAACTAAGACTTGGATGTGGTAGCGTAGTGATTAAGGTGTTAGTTTACTAATCAGTAGGTTGTGAGTTTGAATCTCAGGGCCAACAAGCTGGGCCTTTTTTTTTAAAACTATTTCGGAAATTTCTATACCTCTAACCCAGGTCCGGATTGTTCCTCCTTTTTAAATACGTTCCTTTCACCAAGTTAAAAAGAAATGTTGTGAACAGTCTGCAGCCTAAATATCTCCAGGAGCACTACAGCTACACAAATAAATAAATAAATAAATAAAAAGGTTGAAGCTCGGTGCGTGACGGCTGAGGCCCTGATGACATCATCCTCCTGTTCTTATTTAACCGTTTGTTTTTTCTGCTCAGGAATCATCGTCGAGCAGCAGCACAGAAACGCGAATCACGAGACGTCTGCTGGGATCAGGAAGCGTCCCGAGACGTGTGTTACGCCTCGTACGTCAGCTTCTTAGACGCTCGTTAGTCACAGAGGCTGTGAGAGCCGGAGCACAATGCCTCGTGATAGGAGGCGATGTGAGCATGTGAAAAAGCCTCGCTAGGTTGGCTCTCTTGCTCCGGCGTTTTCTCTGACAGCCACTACATCACTGTCACACCACAGTCTGCTGGGGGACGGCCCCTGCCGAATCCACGCTCCATGGGGAGCCTGAGAGTTATGAGAGGGCTGTTTGTAGCTACAAAGGAAGCTATCAGAGACACACACGGTGCACAAATGGCCTCCTCTCCACCTGCGAGTCTCGGCTGACGTCTTCTCCTCGTTCCGAACAGTTTAAAAGCACTAGGAACAAATCTGGACTTCGACACCAGCAGTCGTGCCATCCAGCGACTAGCTGCTCTCTTGCTGCCGTCTAACAACAAGCACTAAAAGCGTTAAAAGTTTTATTGACATGTTAAATGCTGGGGCTTTATGCTGGCTTGGGGTTCAGAGCAGTTCAGTGTTGTTAGTTTTATAAGAAAAGACTCCAAACCACACCATAATTACGCTTGGCTTCGACCGCACGCTGAACTTTTGTTGGTTCTGCCGTGTTGAGAAACATTAACGCTGCGTCTCGGCTCATAAACTCAGTCAGAGCCGTCAGGACGTCACGGGAGCGAGTGGCTCGTGTGGAATCTTCTCGTCGACGCGCTCAACATATGTTCTAATCCTGCAAGCTCCTCTAGCTCCACAGCCCAGATGTCCGACTGTGACGATTAGCTACTTCTCTCTTTCTCTCTCACACACACACACACAGTGGGAGGCATCACATAACTGGTTAAGTGGAATCCCACACGTTAACACGTCAGCCTGAAGCAGCCGATCCCACGCTGGATAAACACAGCTGAAGTGCTGCAGAGACAACACACACACACACACTTCTGTCCACACTTCATACATTCACATACACATACACACACAAACACACACTCGCTGCCAGGAGGTGAGATAGTGGGTCATGGGATGTTTGTTAAAGGAAAAAAAAAATCACTCCCAAAATATCTACACCTTTACTCAGATCTAGTGACGTGACGTACGGCTAAGTACGGTGACCCATACTCAGGATCTGTTCTCTGCATTTCACCCATCCAAAGTGCACACACACACACACACACAGCAGTGAACACACACACACCGTGAACACACACCCGGAGCAGTGGGCAGCCATTTATGCTGCGGCGCCCAGGGAGCATTTGGGGGTTCGGTGCCTTGCTCAAGGGCACCTCAGTCGTGGTATTGCCGGCCCGAGACTCGAACCCACAACCTTAGGGTTAGGAGTCAGACTCTCTAACCATAAGGCCACGACTTATAATGATTTATATCATTTTATATATAACGATTATGATTAAAGGAGGTTATAAGCTTCCTTTGTGTTTAAGCCACAAGGAGAAAGTGAACATCTTATCGTTTAAGGATCGGTTATTAAAACAGAGAGTCTTGAGCACAGAGAGAGTGTCTGTAATGTACAGTATGTCGGTGGACTGAGAGAGACTCTGGATGCTTCTTCTTTTCCCAGCTTGTTAAAACTCGCCAGTTCATGCAGGATTGGCCGAACGGAGCCAGAAGGCGGGACTGAACCTGTCACCTGGTGAACCGAAGCGTGAAAGTTCAAAGCCGAGTTTCTTTTCTGAAACAGACGTCGGATCTGTTTAAAAAACAGAAAAAGTGAGATTTTTGCTGACCTCAGGGCAGGAAAGAGCAAAACTCTCCTGACACACTGCAACACGGAGGAGGAGCGTTTCTGTGTGTTTGGGTTTTTTTTTTTCAGGGTGAAAGAGGGACAGAAATCC